>NW_025106675.1:1200000-1500159 GCF_013123115.1 Colletes gigas
CATTTCGATATAACCGTCAATGTAAAGAGTTTCAATACAAATATGTGTAATCAACGTCTGTAAGTCTAGCATTAATGACACTTTCTGTTAATCTTTCTATATTAATTATAATTAATATACGAAGTTACCTCGATTTGAAAACATTTTCTTTTTCAAAGAAAAAGGTAGAAACATATAAAAATTGTTTTAAAAATATCGTACGCTTTGTAAAATATGGGCATAATTCAATTCATTTCAGAAATAATAAATATATAAAAATAAGTAAAAGCGTCATCAATACGTGCCTAGTGGCTAACGATTTCAGTAGCATTTGCGAGAAAAAGAAACAATTCATTTGAATTTATTCGTTGCACACTTTGTGTACATTTATCGATTTTATTTATTCGATACGCATATCATTTCAGTTGCTCGCGTTTCATAAAAATGCCTGTATAAATCTGTGCACGTTTGCCCGAATTAATCGAAATGATACGTGACAATAACGTTCGACGACTGATTAACGATTTTTCGATATTACTGTACGAGTTTCGCACGATTCGTCTGGCATTGAGTTTCTGTTGTCGATTTGGAAATGATCTGGCGTCAGGTTCGAAATATGTACATATACTTCGGTCAATTTTACACGCGCGGAGCGTAAAGTTACAGAACAAACGGTATTTGTCACCTCGACCCCGCGTAACTGGAACACGTACGACCGATTTTGTCGGAGCGTGAAAATTGTAAAGTCACAAATGTGTTTTAGCGACCTCGTGAGTACAGTTTTTGCAGCCGAGCTCTTGCGTAGGCAAAGCGTGACCGTAGATTTTTGGTTCTCTGCTCCCCGTACTATCTCGCTTCTGTTCGAATTGATTAAATTCGCCTGGGTGAAAGTCAATCAAAACGATGAGTTACACTGTTCCCGCCAGAAACTTTTCCCTTCGTCGAATAAATTTAATCTCTGTCTTTAGCTGTGCCCGGACCGAATGTGAATTAAAAATTTTCATTTCTGTAATTCTTCCGTTGCTCTTCGATATTAAATCAAGTTACGATTCGTTAAACCGAAAGAGCAAAACAGGAAATTTAATTATCCCCTCGATGCTTCGGCCTTAGTTTTATGTTTCAGAAATAATTGTATGTACAAAAAATACAATCGAATATTTTCCCCAAGGATACAAAAAGCGAATAGACGATCGCAGAGTTATAAATTATTTGCTGTACGAAAAATATTTCAAATAAATGTTACGTGGCATCAATAAGGACTTACAGTACTGTAATCAATGTTATGGAAACGTGAATTCTCAAATTCAGATAAAACATCGGGTTTCGTATAAAAGAGTATGATACCAAATAGGGTTTGGAATAAATAATTACTGAGATATTTTTAAAATAAATTATTCTGCATAAAAGAACATACCGTTTTGCTCTTTTGGTCTAACTTATTACTAAAACCCTATTTATGTATGTAATTTCAGTTGATAGTAACTGTTTTGCAATGGAAAGCTTAATACTTTTCATGCAATCATTTTCAAACAAATTTATTTAGAATTCATTTTTATTTTTATTGATATTACTAGAAGATATAAAATTATTGTAAATAATGACGCAATATTATTTATAATATTGTTCACAGAATATATCTATATACATAACTCAATGTGGTAATACAAAAACTGCAAAAACTATTAAATCTAATTTTAATTCAATTCTAATATATTTCATTTTCAATAATTATTAATTCACTTTCTTTTCCTCCTTTTCACAGAGCTGTCTTTCAAATTGAGATTCCTTAAAATACTAAAGCATGCAATTTAAAAGACAATTACTAACCGGCCAAATTAGAGTCAAATTAGCACGTGTAATTTTATTTTATCTTTTCCTTTTTTTTTTGCTGCATAGACCGCTGCAACGAGAACGTGCACCCTATTTAGTTAAGTGTTATTATTTGGCCACTTTAACGAACTTCCCTTTGGTTGTTCCGCATTTAAATGATAATGAACCGTATCGTTGCGTAATGATAAAAACATTAAGTAAATCTGTAGCAATTGCTTCGAACGTGGATCGCGTAGAATTAATTTGACAATCGCGCAGGAAAATTGTCCACTCCTGAATACGGTATGTAATTATAATATTACACATAAAATTAATCTGCTCGAAAATCTTAACCATTAGTATCTTCGTTGCGTTTAAAATGAATATGCAGATAGTCGGCGAGAAAGCGAATTGGACATGCAAATTAGTCGAATAATGTGTCCAGCCGAATGATCAACGATACGAGTACAATCTGGTTTAATGTATTTTTCGCGTGCAAAGTTAAACAGTGCGCATTTACATCGTTCTGGCGGCAACTGATTGTCCACGCTCGGTGTAAGTAGTAACAATCGATACAAATTGAACCTACTGTCCTATATTAGAATTCTGTTCCGCGAACATTCTGGTTTTCAAATATTTTTTTCTAATTCATTAAAGGATTTTCTAATTCAGGAAAGACTGTAAAAGAATAATAAGGATCTTTAAAACTTCTGAAAACATGAAATTATTTTCACGTTTATTATTTAATATACACAAAAATACAGTGAAGTATTTTGTGACGTTTCATTAATATAAGAATGAAAAGGTTAAATATTATGTTTTGAAGTAATTATATTGTAATTAATATTTACAGTAATATGACTGTACTAGCAAAATTTATATTAAGTGATTAAATTATTATTTATTATATATTGGTAAAAGACTTAGATCAATTCTACAAGTAATTCATAGACTAGAGTTAAACAATGAGTTTATACGTGTAAATGTATTGAATAGGTAGACAAGGGTGAACAATTAACAAGATATCAAATCTTAAGCTTATTTTGAAGCTTTTCCTTCAAGATGCATTACATTTCCTGTGAAATTTTTAGTAGTTTCCATGCGTTGGAATTTAATTTTCATTCTTAATGAAGTGGAAAATTGCCGTTGAATATTTTAGAGCAGAGTGTTTGATGTATGAACTTCACTTATAATGGTTCATTATGTTATTTGCGCATTCGAGCAGCCAAATAAAATTATACGGGACCATTGACATATTTTGTAGAATATTTCGCGCACAATACTTGTAATTACTTCGGAAACCGTGATAACCGGAAATTTTTTAGGACGGGAAATCAAATTTTCTAAAAAACGTCATATTGAAGATTTATTAATAAATTTAATTTATTTAAAGCAATTCAATCATATTTTCATATGTTATGCTCATTTTTATATACCGCGTAAATACATTTAAATGTGTTTATACAAATCACATTAAACATAACACATTTTGATAAGTTATTGTTTAGAATTTCGGAAGCTAAAGATTTTATTTCAAAATTAGGTAGAGGAAATGTCATGAAAATTTTCCATCATGTTTCCAAAGTTATTCTGAACACAAAATGTGCTAGGTACTATTCCATTCGTTATCGAGTTAGATAAGAGCGAAACGGTACACGTGTGGCGGCCATTGTATCGCCACTACACTCTTTCTATTGTGCGAATGGAATGCGTGCAAGGATAACATTTAAGCTTTTTGTTTTCCCATTTTCCCAGAGTCTCGTGCGAGCCTGGCCGTCCTGGTAAACACTTGGCGACCAGGGCCGTACGAGACCTCTGTTTTTAAATCAGTCTTCACTTTTATTACCTTCTTCTGCTTGCACTAAACTTTCTCTCCACTAAATATTTTCCAGTTTCTTTTTCCATCTTTCTGTCCTAACTCTTTTTCTCTCTCCTTTCTGTTAGAATAAGAACATGTATACAGGGTATTCGGCCACCCTTGGGAAAATTTTAATGGTAAATTCTAGAGACCAAAATAAGACGAAAATCAAGAATATCAATTTGTTGTTCGAGGCTTCGTTAAAAAGTTATTAACGTTTAATGAGTGAGAACCACTACGGAATGCACGCAGCTGTTCGCAGATTACCATTCTACAGGCGAAATTTCAAACATTAAGAACTTGTTAACGAAGCCTCGATCAACAAATTGGTATTCTTGATTTTCGTCTTATTTTGGCCTTTAGAATTTACCCTTAAAATTTTTCCCAAGGGTCCCAGGGCCGAACACCCTGTATATTCCTCGGAGTCGAGAGTCGGTTAGACAGTCCGTAAAACACTCTCGGTTGGAAACAAGTCTGTTTTATAGTCTTAGTTATACAGTTCAGTTTCACAGTTTAACCGACTGTGAAGTTATAAAGCACTAATAAAACCCACTAAATTTACCCACTACATACATTATACTTGAGGGTAGCTCTTGGGTTGTTGTTATTTCAGCAACAGCCAACAAAATTTTTTTTTTAATTTAAATAATTTTTATTCGGTACTCCCATGGATCTACTACAAGTACCTAAAGTCTCATTTTTATAACTTTCTTACTTTAGCAGCTATTATTTATTGAAAAAAGTGAGCTCTATATTTCAAACAGATGTAAAACCAACAATTTTTAAAATTTTTAAAAATCCTTCGAGATACGTTTATATATCACTAAAGACTACAAACATATTCAAATTAGAACAAAATCCGACATAGTACTCCGAAAGGTGTCCGACTTCGCATGGAATGACCCGACAGTTGTCTACCTGGAAGCAGAACATAATTTGTTGTTTCAGTAAACGTTATCACTATGTTTATAATGAGGAGTAATATGACTTCTGATGTTAGCGCATGATATGTACGTCGCTTACACGAGTTTCTCTCTTGCTTTTGGTGCACCATTGCTGTAAATCCGTGACTGATAAACTAGTCATGGTAGATTAAACAAGATGTGGAAGTGACTGGGTATCATAAATGTTCTATATGTCTACGTTCATCTTGATAACGGATGAAAAGACGCTCATGGTGTATGTGACCTTGTTAGAGAATGACCTGGTAAACATGCTGGGGCAAGTTTATCGGCCACTTCATGGACCACTTCTGTGTAACCAATTTCGGTGGCAAAGATAGCGTGCGATCCATTCATAAATATCCGTTAACTATTTATGAATTTAAGAAGTAAAGTAGCGATCTTAAAGTAAATTAGTCAACAGTGTACATTAAATTTGACTGTGTTATTTGCAATAGATTTATTTCATCTTTCACCTGTTGCTCAGATCTTCTTCAGAAACATATAAAATGCATTTCATATTTAACAATTTGTAGCGTTTAATAATGAAATAGAAATTAAACTCCTAACATTTAGTTGAATAATTTTGAATCGAATCTGCAAACGAGATTGAAAATTTAAAACTTCAAACTCAGCGATTATTAAAGGAACGGAAATGTATAACACGAGAATATTTACTCAAAACGTTTACATGAAGCCATTAAACACAAGAGACAACTAACCAAATTATTAACATGCGTATTTTTGGCAAGCAACGTGTAGTAACATTTTTAAAGTTATACATTTGTATAACATACAAATTACTTAAAATAATGAAATAATCATTTCTTCGATATTTTGTTAAAAGTGTAATAACGTTGAAGTAAACACGTGTATGCAATGGTAATTAAATTTTCCACTATGGAATTGAAAAATTAATTTTCAAATTGAGATGTTGAGGGAAATAAATTTGGGTAGGATTTGTTAATTTTAGCAAAGTTACAAAAATAAGTACTGGAACAAATTTTGGGTAATGTAATCGTGGTGCAACTATAGCTCTATCTGACGGGTCCGCAAGGAGACGAGGCAAAGAGCAGCGATATTCTTATTCATTACGTAATCGAAGTCTTTTGATATAGTTCCTAACAGTCACGTGCAAATTGCATACCAAAAGAGCAAATATAATGCAACTAATAATTCTACTAGCGTATGATTAATACCCAAACATAGTTTACAATAGTTTAAAATCAAAATTTTAGTCTCGCGCTTTATTATATCTGTTCTATGCAATCACAGGAGGAATAATAAACAATTTTATTATTAATCAAGAGTCAGTATTTTTATACTTTTGCCGTCGTGAATCAATAATTCCAACATTGCCACGACGTACACGACAAAGTGTTAACCGACAAAACTTTTAAATGGCGTAGCTCTCAAGATGGCGTATCGCTCAATTACCGGGGTCCCCGTACGAATAAACAAAGTTATCCAGTCGGTCTAGCCGGATTTCCGCGACGCGTTTCAAGCGCGACGATTTTTTTTTTCTTGCACCTTCCTCTCGTTGCTCCGCGCCGTTCTTCATCGTATGCGACGCTAAGGCGGGCATATCCGCGGCGGGGCAAAAGTGTTTTTGTTCCGCCATGGTGCACAAGCCTGGCACCCCGCCAGATCTTAAAAATGCACTCGACAGCGACGACCTCTCTCATTGGTAGCGAGACGCCATCGGATTAACCGAGCCCGTGATTTCTTCCTGAAGAGGGCAGTCGAAAAATTTTCGGCCGTAGCCTCGCAATGCGTCCCTTTGCGAAATTCGCTACACAATATCTCATTGTTCCTCGCTCGCTAATGAGGCCGTGCGAATTGATTGCAACTCGAAGCTTAATTGCACCGTTGAAAACGATCCTCCCACGGGCGCCTCGCCGGTCGCCGTCGAATTTGACGAAGAATTTCGGTGGATTAATTGGGACCGCAAGTCTTCATCATGCGAACGAAAATTATGGTTAATATCGCGCCTCGATAATGGAGCCCCTAATTGCTTCGTTTCAATTTGTTACGGACTTTCTGAAATGGCGTCTATTAGCGGCCGATTATTTAATTTTCCTGGATAATTAAAAATCCTTGCCCGCGTGCTATTCATATGGACGGCCTTTTTTTCGAGCGTTCATTGAATTTTTAAAGATGGAAATGAAAGTGGGGCGGTGGCGCGCGAAAGAATTTCATTTCCATCGTCGCTTTTTCCGCGAAACGATCGTACAAACTGACGCTTTTACTTTTAGTTTCTGTTAACTCTATCTTCGTATGACCCAAGGGTCAGATAGTCGTGCAGCAATTCAATTCCCGAATTGATGGAATAAAATGAAACGCGAAATTTTCAAAATGTACATCGAGTCTCAGGAATATTCGTACTTCTTCAATTTCACACTTTAAACGATAGTTATTTCTTAACAACATTTTCACGAAGGGAAATGTACTTTGGAATAAGTTTTTAAATTGATATAGATTTCATTGTAAAAAAGAAACATTTTGATATAACAAAAATGTAATTTTAAGTAAATTATAACAATATTTGTTTCACAATATAATTACGTAAAATATTTAAATAACTATATATTATTTGATTTTCTTTGAATTTTATAATAGTTTTTAAAGGATTAGGCATACTTCAAACTCAATTTTTAGTGTATTCTGCCCCCAGATTACTCCAAATCTCTATAAAATTTGTTTTGGTATTTCTTTGTTTAAAATTTCAAAATTTCGTATCTTCTTTACGTTTCTAGCTATAGATGTATGTTTTGGATTATTGCCATATTGAAATTGAAGTGGATATTAATTAAATACAAATTGTTTTATTACTAACTATATACATTTCCTATTGTCGTACCATAACCACTCGCAGTCTATAGAAACCAACACTCACAGAAGACTACAACGAAAGTGTGTTTCAATTTTAATTGTGTGTAGTAAATATTCAATAAATTCAATCAAAGAAAACCATTGGTAACGTTGCAATTCGTAATAGCGGATAAACTTCTTTTTTTCTGCGCTTGTGCCATAATAATATATCCTTTTTTCTTTTGTTTTGCGTATGCCGTACATTGTGATACGTATTCGCGCCATTACATTAATGAAACTCGAAATGAGCAAGATAGCAAGAAGAAAAGAAAGGAAAAAAGGAAAGGAGTGGGGAACCTTTCGTCCTGCATTTGTTTAGACGCCATAATATTCTGTGATCGGTAGACGAGGGCATATATAGAAACAGGTGGTCAGTCGAGTACTTGCGAGAGAGTGTAGCCCTCTGCTGGCGAGTGCGGAAACTCTCCGCACATTACTTATATCAAAGGACTATCACAGTCGCATTAATAACATAATATCTATCAAGATAAAATAATTAAAATGTATAAGTATAATGATCTGACAATTAACTTTATAACCAACCTTCTTTTATACGACAATATACTTCTTCGATAGATGATTAAATTCTATAGATTCGTTGGTTATTAAATACGACCTCGATAATGATGGCTGATGCAAATTTTAACTAATCACTTGGTAATCCTGATAATCTTTGATCCGTATAGATTTTGCGATATTTATAATCTCTGATGAATTTGGTCGCATCATGGGAACGAGGTGGAAGCCTGCGGTTAACGGTTGTCGCGCTTTGTTCCAAATTTTCTTTGTTCTTCAAATTGGATTATCGTAACACCCCGATTGGTGATTTACGACTTGACGCCGTTGTTTACTTAGTGCAGTACCGAACTCTCGCGACTCAACGGATTACCTGCCGTTTCGGGCTGCTGGCAATCCATCGAATAGAGCCAATCAATTATCGATTTCGTAGAATTTCTCGGTGCCAACTTCGCGCGAAAATTACGAAGACGTTAACAATTTACCTCTTGATTTGTTTAATTTTTTAACTATTAATATTAATTTCTTAACTTTTATTCGATGCTTGATTTAAATGAAATTTATTACATATGTTTTGTTGTATATATATTATATACACCTTACGTTTCTCGGGCAATATAATAAAACATTAATTCAAAAAATGAAATTTAATATACAATTTACTTACCTGCTTTGCTTAATATTGAGCATTTTATAGAGCTTCCTTTATTTTCTGTGACAGAAATCATTCGTTTTGATAAAAATTTATATAATATTTTTAATGTTTTTTGTAACAACCGATTGACATCCCCAGTAATTTTCTATAATATTTAGGTTCTCATGTATCTTCAATATCAGAATCTGATGTATGAGAATTCCCTTCAAAATTTCATTTTTGATTTTGAATCAAGTTTTTAAAATATGCAGAATGAATTGAACAAAGTACAACGAAGAAGATATTAAAAAACTTGTTTAGGTCATTTGCTGTTCATTATAAAAGTTTATATTGTATAGAAATGCAAACAAATTTTGTTAATTCCAAATTCACCTAATCCAACAAATTTTATAACTTTTAAATAAAAATTGAAAGGGGTACATTCTATATTAACTCCTTGCAAACTGAACTTTGACTTGTAACACCCGTTAAAATATTTTAAGTTTAGATATTCAAGAATTGTTTGAGAAATGTAATAAATATTTAAATATGTTAGTTTTATTCATAATAATTTCGATTCATTAAGTAATTTGAATGAATATATTTGCTCGAAAATAAATCAGAGGTATAAAGATATAAAGAAGAATGTTCATTAAGGGCTGGTGTCAACCTGCTCACGTTAAGACAAAAGAGCATGGTTAATAAACTCTGGTTTATAAACGCTGGATTTAAAAAGTCTATCAACGAAGACGAGTTAACTTTTTACAAAAATTCTCAAATTACATTTCTATAAAAGTAATCGACATATAATACATTTTGCATCCTTTGTTTGAAGATATTATATTTTGAAATATTGTTTTGTTTACCTTTTATTTATACTCATAATATACTACAATAGTGAATTTAATAATTGTCACAGTAGGGTTGGGAATAGATTTTTATACGTTTTATATGTATACAAAGAAATAGTAAAAATTATTTCTAATTATAAAAACATAAAATGAAATATGGTTTAATATATTTTATTATTGGCACAAACGATTTAACTGTTATTTTATAGTTTTATTTAATATGATGATGTGTAAAAACTTCTAGGCTTTAAAAATATTTAATTCTAATCAAATTGTTATAGACAGTCCATAAAAGAGAAAGAAGAAATATGTACATGTATTGATTTTTAATACTCCAAGTTTGATCAAAGTATTATGTTCACTTAAAACGAAAGTAAGGGTTCAATAAAATATTCGTTATTGTAGGAATATTGTTAAGTTCGTAGTATTCAAAAATTGTTCAAAGGAATTGTTTAAGTTATAAAAATTCAGTACAGCAGTTATTAAGTATAAGCGAGAAATATAATAGTGATGAAAAGAAATGTATCAGATCAATTTTTTTTAATTTCAAGAGAACATATTCTGATATTAATACTTTTTTTGGTGATACAAAACCTAAAGAAGACACATAATTTAATTTCTTTAAACACAGTAGACCCATCTGTGATACGGTTAATAAAATCATAATAATTCTTTTTAAAATCTAAAATTAGAAACTTACGAGTGATCGTTTTAATTAAACTTGAAATCGCAATTTATGTTTTATTACAAACGATTATCCAAGGTAAACAATAATTTGCGTTTCACAGGGATAAAAGTAATTATTTAACAGACGTTTATTTTACCAATATTGGGGCACGGTCAACTCTGTAAAAACGAATAATTTTGTCTGCAATTCTTCCGGTTTTGATTTTGCTGGTTCGTTTCACGGACTGTGTACTTTTTTAACGTGTGGCGCTCTAAATCGAAAGCGTAACCGAGATGGAAATCAGCCGATTTATGATATTTCCTCGTGACGTACGGTTATAAGTTTTTTGAGTTATTCATCGTCAAAGTTTGCACTCGCGTGTAGCAAATCTATGTACTTCAACTCGATCGCTCTTCAATCTTTTGCTGTATGTTTTATTGTGTATTTGCGTATCTAATTGAACTAAACATCGCGTGTTGGAATATTCGAAAATACTTAGAATTCAGATTAAAACTTTACGAAGCTTTTTCGTTAAATTTCTTCACATCATATTAAAAAGTTCTGTTATACCGATTTTCAAATGCATCGACGTCTATAAAATTCCAATATACGCAATGTATGAAGGTATATGAAATTAATTAATAATTTCAAGAATATTTTTATGATAATATTAACTTTAATTGTACTCTTCAATTGATTGGAAACGTTTCGTAATTATTTTATGTTCCATTGGTAGCAAAAGACAGATTAATATTGAAAAAATGTACGATTGCGAAGTACAGCAAATACGGAGTAAAATGTTATTATTGCCAGTAATGAATACCAGCAAAATATTTTCCCTGCTTCAATAAGTGAACAGATGAGGAGGAAATAACATACACGCATACTTTAATGGTCTAGCAAACAGAATATGACGTAAACGATGGAGTAGTAATTCCATGAGAGAAAATGTATTAAAAACGTTGAATAAAATATTTTTATGTGGGGCTTTGATTACAAAAAAATGTACTTCAAATATTTGTACTTCAAGTGCACGTGCGATTGAATACTACTTGGTTAATATGTCTGTCCTTTACATTGCATGGTATTATCTGTTTTTCATCAGTATCTTGTAGTTTGAATTAATTGAAATGTGTAATAATGGACGATTCAGGTAGCTAAATCGTATTTAATCGCATGTTTCCCGATAAATTTTAAACGAATATATTTTTGGAAAATGAAATTTTATTCAATAATTTTATTTCATTTTTGCATGTCTAATCATTATCTCTATTTTTATATGGCGTTTAATATGACGTTTTATTTATAGAGATGAGAATGATTAAGTTTTGACATCATATGCCTCCATATTTTTTTTACTAATGTTGTGTATTTTGTCACTTTATGTATCTCATTTCAAAATTCAATAAAGAAAATAAAATTCACGAGAAAGTAAATCCATCCTATTACGCGACTCTTTCAATATCATACTCGTTTTAAACATTTTCTCTTATAACATTCTCTTCGTAAGTAATTAACGTTCTTCGTTCTAGTGATTTATTTCGCATACACACAAGGAAATATATTAAATTAAAACGTAAACTGAAGCAGAGTAACTTGATGGCGGCGATTTTAATTAATGTAAGCACTCGGTGTGGTCTTTCTCATTAGATATCGAGTAATTATTAATTTAGTAGATGTATACAAAATTTTGTAAGGCTGTAATCCTTGTCTTAGGCAAAGGTTTGTTGGATCAATTTTACCAAGAAGTCAGCAATGTTAAGCAAAACGACAACAATTTTGATATAATAACTATTAAACGAAAGATTACTCAAAATTACCTTGATCTAAACCTGTTACTTTTACTTTATTTTATATTTGAAAAAAACAGACGATGAATATAAAATTATTTTTCTGGTTTGAAACTTTGCAAAGTGCTTCATTAACTATGTTTATATACTCAACCAAGCACAACGGTATAACCTTCATCCAAATTTTTACGCGTTTGTTCATTTAAGACCTCGTGTAAGAGGAAATACAGTTTCTTAAAATTACTGTTTACTATAAACAATTAATTAAAACAGGCAAATAGTAATTTTTTATAGAACGCTCTTATTCGTTTGAATCACTGTAACCCTATTGTTACATTACATTGTTCTTGCCAATAATATTTCTTTTATTTAAAAAATGACACGATCACAAGGTTCAATTGAATATGTTAGAATGTATTCTTTTCTTTTGATAAAATAGAAATTTTAATGAAATTAGTACAAGTTTAGAGTTAAAACAGTCAGAAACTCAAAGTCCATGATTTTAAGGTTGCAAATTTAGATGTAAGTATGCATGTACTGTGCGTCAGCAAGAAGTTGGCTAGTAGGACGACACAGGGAACAAGGAAGTACTTCGCCTGCTCCGTCTATCCCCACTTTTGTCATACAACGCATCGTCGTTTCGGCCAATAACACCAAACTCTAAACTAGAGTGAAGATGTAGGCACTAGTCAGACCCGCAT
Organism: Colletes gigas; assembly: GCF_013123115.1. Taxonomy (NCBI): domain Eukaryota; kingdom Metazoa; phylum Arthropoda; class Insecta; order Hymenoptera; family Colletidae; genus Colletes; species Colletes gigas. Next base: position 1,212,618 of record NW_025106675.1, read on the forward strand.
TCCTTTCGCTAGTCAACTTCTCGCGTATGCACAATATGTGGGAGAGACAAGAAACGTGTCAATGAGAGGAACCTCCAGATTAATAATTTAGTGGCGAAAATATACTTACATTACAAGCATGCAAATAATTACATTTTTATTATCTTTATTATATTATATAAACCTTTAATAATTTAGTTCACTTTATTTCTTATATATTTTATGTACATACTGTTAGTTTCTCTTGTATAATTTATGTAACTTTATTGATATAATTAGTAGATAATATGTTTTTTTAATCTAAGAAATTATTGAAGTTCATGTTTATAGCATTTGTTTTGAATTGTTTGACTTCACAATCGGTTCTCGTTGATTTGTCTGCATTGGCACTCTATTGGCGCAACATATGTTTGAATATCATTTTGCAATTTTATTTTCCACAAGATTTATATTCGTCTCTTCGTCGATACAACACGAATTCGCTTTTCTGGAGTGAATCGATCGGTCCTCTCCGTCGGAAAGTTTCTGGCGCGGCTTGTAATTAATAGTCGCGGTCGATTTTAAAGTTCGAACCTCTCCGTTGCTGCTATACATGCCTCGACTCGCCATTAATCAATTTTGAAGTGCGACAAGTTTACCTTATTCCAGCGAGCAACGGCGCTTTATTTACTTTGCCCCACTGTCGTCGCCGAAACTCTTACCGCCTTACTGTTTTTCCACGTAAATCCTCCGCTCAAACATTAATTTATTTCACCAACAAGTTTCACGATGGTTATTAAGAAAGCTTCGTCCTTAGTTTCCGTAAAAGACTCGTTTTGAAAATGAATAAGGAAAATTGTTTCCTTTAAAATACAATTTACGACGAATTGACCTCATAAAATGTTGTCTATTTTGTTTTGCAGAATATCACATGAAATCCAAATAGGGTGTTACAAACTGTCAGAAAAGTCATTTTGTCTTTTTTTTTCTGTTATTATTATACAAAATAATCTGCTGCAATATTCGTGTATTTTTTGATTTTATGAAAGAATCAACAGAAGACGTAAAAATTAATGCAGTATGAGAATCCAAAAAAGTTCAACAAATAAAAATGTAATAACTAGGGTTATTATCTGTGTCGTACATGACAACAAAAAAATCAAATATAATTATGTGGATGTAAACTGATGCTGTGACAAATAGTGGATTGTTCGATCAATTAACAACTTAATCATAAAATATACATATAACTATAATATAAAAATGTTATTTATTTTATGAAGGTATAAGGCATTTTATGGACACACTGTGCTTCTGTCAGTATTCCCCTTATTGTGTCTGACACAAAAGTTTCAGTGTGAGCAGAACCGGACCATTGTTTCGTGGTCGATGCACGCCGCTGTAAAACGATTTTGGATTTTATGCGATGAATGCGGCTGATCGAATGGCCCTCGGAAAAAATCCCGCCGGAAACGCCCGAGGCGGAAGGTCCTGACCGACGTGTCGGATGTGTCTCCGTGGGATTTGTGGAAATTTTTGGTCGTGATGTCGAGCTCATCGTTTTGGAGTTCCGTTCTCCCTTTTTTCTTTTAAACTCTTCTATTCTGAATGGCATGACAATGATATCCTGAGATTTTTAATGCGATAGAAACGGTGTCAGCGGTCTTGCATTTAACAAAGGACCCTTTTCCTTCGTTCAGAATAATATTTCGTGCCATTTGCCGACTTAAGAGACGTTTTCTTAAAAAACAATAAATAAAGTATGATACCTAATTGTTACTCAAAACAAGATCAGTTTCGAACAGATAAATATTTAAACATACATTTTCTTCTCTTGGCAGAAATATTAAATTTCAAATTTTAGTCTATGCGTTTTTAATTTAATAGTATTTTTTACGTTATTTTTATACCCCAAAGTATACTGTTAAATAAATAGCAGCCAATTTTTGTATGCAATTGTCTTTATTTTATGCAGTTTATTACACAGAAAACTAGAACATAATATTGATTACGTATAAAATAAATTTTAGTCGTTAGGGTATTAAAATACCCTATGATACCAGTTAACGCTTATTGCTAGTATAAAATAAAATATGATACATTCAAAATCGTTTTTAAATCAATGTCACAAAAATTATAAACTGATAAAAATGAGTTCAAGATTGCAATTTTACATTACAGAGAAGCGATGAATTCAAAATAAAATTTAAAAACACAGTATAAAGAATATTACTTATATGAACTCGTGATATGTATCTTGAAGAGGATCAAGTCAAAAATGATTAAAATTCATACTTAATGGTGGAATTTTCCTGTTTCATCGGTTTTACTACCAATGAACGACGTATTTCTTTATTTTACCACAAGTAGAAAATTAAATTAAAATATTCATAAATGTAAAGTTTAATATGAAAATAAGTAAATTAAGATTATTATGCAAATTCTGCAATATATTTAATGTTTTATTCTATTAAACAGTATTATATATTTTTATGGACAATTACTACTAAAGTTAGTGAAAACCCAACTATAATATATATTCGATATTAGTTTTCAATATACAAGATCACGAAGTTTAAATCAGATACTTTTACTGCGTTTTATTCTAACGATTTCGTATACTTTGCTTATTTGTCAATTGTGTCAGACAATTGTACGTAATTACGTAACATAGTACTCACTTTGCTTGTTTGTAAATTGTTTCGAATGATTATATGTAACACAGTATTCCCTTTAAATGTTCTTAAATTGTTTCAGACGACTGTACGTAATTACGTAATACGGTATTCGTTTTATTTATTCGTTAACTATTTCAGATGTTTATACTTAATTACGTGCATAATTATGTAACACGGTATTCACTTTTATGTACGAATTTTGTGCTTATCTTCTCAGAGAAAATTAATTGGGCAAGCTATCATGTATACCCGTGATGTCTCTGCTAAACGCTTTACATGCTTCGTGATCTCCAATGACGATGAGAAACGGTCGGTATGCAGATTTGGCGATCCCAAATTGTTCTGTGCATGGGCTGGTGACGTTTCGTGAAATTAGGAACGTATGCACGCCAACGGACGAAAGGATGCTTGGCCTGCATTGGCAATGGAACACGATTGAACGTTGCATCCAGTTGCAGCTCTCTTTCCACATCGAACCAAAGGACCGCCCTTTCCAAGTATTATTCCAGGGAAATTATTTCATACGACGGAAAGAAATTATCTTAAACGTTAACTTCTGAGCTAATGGTTAACCGCAAGTTTTATTTCAATCGTTGTCGTTTTGCAAACTTATTCGTTCCCGATAGAATTTGATTATTTGAACAAATATTGAATACCAATAAATCACTTGATTGTCTTTTTCATCGATTCCAATACATAACACTTTCAAAACATTTTCATCAAAGTTGTTTTGATCTAAATGGGAATCTGTCTCGGTGTACGTATGTTGAATTGGCAAAGAAGAACAAAGAGGCGTTACATAAGAAATAATAGTAATTATAGTACAATCAAAATTGGAGATAATTCTTCACGCCAAAATAAATTGAAAATGTGGAATAAAATTTTTTGTTCGACATTCCATTAACGAATACAAGTTTTAAAATCTATCAAGATGAGTACATTTAATTAACAGAGTTGCTATATTTAATGAAAATACATTTAAACAAATCTCAATGACTGAATCTCCTGAATGACCTTGGAAAAAATATTTGCTTTTTCTAACATTTTCCCCTTCCAAACAAATAATTTTTTCCTCTGAGGTTTGCTCCAATCACCAAAATCTAGTAAGGTATTTAACACGTTTACTGCCAGATCAAAGCCATATAATATTCTAGAAAAGTAAAATTTTGATCTTAGACCATTGTAAGCTTCACAACTTACAATTTGTTTCGTAACCTTGTTAAAATTCACAAATTCCATCCAAATTTATTTACCTCGACATCTTAACTTGAGAATTAATTTTTCTAGTATCACAATGGTAAATCCTGTCACCCATATGTGGGTGACGTTGCAGTGAAAGCGTTAATATGGTAAGATAGTCAAGTTAGTCGAAATACTTAAATCAATAATCACAGCTAACAAGTTTGCAATAAGAACATTTAATGTTAAAATTGATACTTCTATTCAGACCAAAGAAAGTAAGAATCGTTTTTATTCGTGTTTACAATAGACAATTTCTTAATCCTACATAAAAACGAAGAAAGTACATATATTCAAACTTCTTGAAAGTCTGAGTCTCGAAAAGTGAATATGAAAATGAGAAGAAATAGAGTAAGAAATTCGTTCATCCGAGTGCTCCCTTTAATCAGTGTTACATTGATAACGAGCTTAACGATGAAAGCCTCGAGAAAGCTTTAGGAATATCACCGGTCGAACGACCGACCAGAGAACGTCGAATCAGCCTGGTACCCTTCACGGATTAAAATTGACCTTCCATGAACGAAATTGACCCTTCGCGTATTACACAGATCTTATTAGCGCGATGGCAGCGGGCATCGAGGGCCAGGGTTCCGCAAAATTTAGAGGAATACCTTCGACCTGCCAGGGTCTACGACGATATCTCTCGTTGATGGGACTTCAGGGAACAATAATTGCCTAGTTGGACCCGCCTCGTCTTCTCTTAAAGCCATTGAAGGCTTTACTGCCACGCACTGCTAGCCACTCGATTCATTGGAACGATACAATAATGTGGATCTGTATCAGAGATTGGCCATTGTTGAAAAGCTCTATGATTCCAAACCTTTTCGATCGCTCGATCGAGTAGATTTTCAACGCGTCTCGATGTGAATTCCAACTGGAAATCGTGTAACTATTTTTATGGGAGGATCGGAAGTTCGTTTTACGAGCAACTTTTTTCCTTTAGCTTCGAATTAAGCAAATCGAGGTCTTGAAAATGTTCGCGAGCACGGTAAAAAATGTATTATGATTGGAATCAGATACCTATCTCTCTTATTTTTTAATTTTTCTATGATAAAATCCCGTTAATACAATTACTGTTTTTCTGTGCTTTTATTTAATTTCACCTGTTCTAAATACCAAATTTTACACTTCGAGCTTTAGATATTATATATTTATTTATTTATTTGCATGTTTGTTGTACCAGAGCAATGGTTTATCTCTAATTTGTCTAGTAGCAGCTATTAGAAGTCATTTTTTTCTAAAATAGAGTTAAGACTTTACTCTTTTCAATAAAAGTAAAAAAATCATGATAATGCATTGCTTTACCAAAATATGTATGTAGCTTACTGGATTCCATCATATATCATTTAATTTCAAAAAATAATGAATAATGATTTTAGCTTTAAATAACTTGGATAATTCAACGGATACTAACAAAATTAATAGTTTGAGTTTCAACTATTGAGTACAAACTATTTCGAACGGATCAACACTATGAAAGAATTATTTACATGATCACTAATACATAATCCAAATATGCAAAATATACGATGTCGAGCGAACGCTTTTTGCGTTTGAATAGAGTTATACCGTTAAACGTCACCAATTAACGACACTAAATTTAGAAAAAATATTTATAATTCGAACTACAGTGTACTATAATAACTGTAGTGTGTTAAATATATTTTTTAAATATTATATACATATACTGTATATTATAGCTTACATATTTTACGTATTTTTTTCGTGAACATTTTCATATTTAATGTGCATAAACCATGTATGCTTTTGCATATTTATCTTGCATAAAGCTTCTACAAAACATCCTCTCAATTAAATTCAACTCGTTCGAAAATTTTAAAAATTATTTTTAAACTTTTTAATATGAATGGTATCATACTTTAATATTACCCTGCAGTTCTTCTAAAAATAAACAACATCGTACGATAAATTAGTTTACATTACGACGGAAAGAAAAGAAAGCTCCTCTCTAGTGTGTAACGTAAAGATTTTGGCTTGTGTCGAGTAATCCTAGCCTAACCCAGATTCGCGACGTCTTTGTTCGGTCATTTCGCCAGACCCGTTCGTTCCAACACCTTTTGTGCATCATCGTTGGTGCACCGCTGTACGATTGCAATCTTTACCGGATGCATTTACGTTCAATGCATCGGCGACGTTTAATACCACTTGGTTGCAGGCTGTGAACCCAGACGAGCTAGAACCTGTTAATACCATGGTTTCAAGAGGTTTGCACCGCACAGATCGAAGAGGCAAAAGCCACACGTGCTGGCTATAAATTCCACGTTCTCATAATTACCCTAGCCCCATGGTGGTCATTCGCTGTATCCGAAATCCTAGCGGACAACAGGGCATCAGGTTAATACGATAGCCAGCGTGTTAAGCTAACGGCAAATGCGATACGCGTTGATAAGCTTCGTCATTCTCGGCGCCTTAGTCGGTACAACGATTGTCGTGTTGCTTAAGATAATTTGTCTTCCACCGGAGCAGCATGGAGACAATTGAATTTTACATTAATAGTTCTAATCGTACACGTTGAGTATTCTAGTGTGAAGCGCGTTCTTTAAACCTTCTTGAGGAATTTTTCGCAGATAAACTGTAACAACCTTTTACAGTCAAATTTACAAGATTTATTTATACACGGTGTAGCGACATTTTAAAATTTTTTGAGCGAAAGGAAGTTAACATTAGTGGCACTGTATACTCTCAAACATAGTCGTGTGATAGTGCTTCGCTGATTGTAGGAAATCGAGAAAGGTCGTAGGAGAGTAGAAAAGGAAAGGAGAGGGGAGCGTTTCATTCGGATCTGTTAGTGGACTCATCAGTAAGGCTTTCTGACAGACCCTGCCTTAGACGACAGGATATTAGGTAGTCGATCGAGCGCTTGTGAGAGCGCGACCCTTCTGGTGGAGAGTACGGGAGTTGACGACACAGTTGCTTTTAAAAAAAGTAGTCTCTCACGAATTCCGGCCATTCTGTTCGTTTGAAATGAAAAAACGTACAAGATTCTTAATTAATATAAGTTTGGCTATAGCTGGTAGTAAAACAAAAGAAAAAAGTAGATAATTTAAAAAATGGCAACACTTTGAGATTTGATTATTGATTTTTTCATGTTGTTTTTAAATTTCAAGAATCTAAAGAAATATAAAGAATAAAAATGCTGCGTTGATTCTAGTACGAGCTATAGTCATACGTGTGGTGAATGTGCACCTACAATTTTAATTTAATTGGTTATATAGATTTTGAGATATCATGAACACCATTCCGGTAAACATAGTTTCGAGAAAAACGCTTTTAAAGTTTTATATCCTTAGAACAATGACGTTGACCATCACGTTCTTTAAATAGCCATAACTTCGTTAATTTTAGGACTTTAGGCATTATCGTTTACAATAAGTTAAAAAGAATCGTGAGTAAAGAAATTCATTTTCTAAGACTTCTAAGGTCAACTACATAGTCAAATATATTATCATTTAAAAAAGTCAAAATTTTCTCAATTTTGTGTCGAATTGAAAGTTTCTTGGAAATTTTTACTATTGCTAAATATTATTCATAAATATAAGTGACAAGAAAATTCTAGCAAAAGTTACAATGAACACTTTGTGTTTTAGTTAAACATCTTAAAAACTAATGGAGATGTGAAAAAATATTAAATATAAAAAAGGTTTGGTTATGGCTTCATACAAATTTTAGCAAGGCATGGGTAACGCCATTTTGCTTAGCCGGATCGCTTTTTTATAAATATTTGATTGGTTATAGTGACGTCACCTACGACTTGGTAAATATTTTAGTCGATCTCTGCCATTACTCTTCAAAAATTGAAAGCGTTTCATATTCAATATTTTACAAAATCTGGATTAGTTTTTGAGATTCTTAATTAAATATGTACTTCATCCATAGCTTTCAAGGTAGTAGTTTCCATCCCTCTAACATATTTGAATGCCATGTTTTATAAAAATCGGAAATTATAAATTGTGTGATATTCTTATTTCGACACTTTTTTAATTTTGAAACGATTGATGATAATAAAATTGCGAATTTAAGACAAATTCAGCAATTGAATTTGACCAAACGTAATTTGGTGTTACCTCTATGGCGGCCATTGTATCGCCACTACACCCTTGCCATTGTATGAATGGAATGAGAGCCTCTTCACATTATTACCTTCTTCCGTTCGTGCTAAACTGTGTCTGGTCTAAATATTTTCCAGTTTCAATTTTCCATCTTTCTGTTATATCTTTTATCTCTCCCATTCTGTTAAGTTAAGAGCGTGCATATACACTTATAAAACATTCAGCCACCCCTGGGAAAAATTTTAATGGAGGATTCTAGAGGCTAAAATAAGACGAAAATCAAGAATATCAATTTCTTGATTGAGGCTTCGTTAAAAAATTATTAAAAAATTAAATTACAAGGTTTCAAATCATTCTGGAAAAATTATTTTCGATTACAGGAGTCGATTACAATCATTTTTGGTCATTAGAGATACTCCTGAAATCCTACAGATTTTCGAGAAAACAATTCATTACCGAAAATATAATTTCTGGCCAGAAATGTTAATCGAAAATTTCTTGCGTATCTTTAAAACGTCATAACTTCTGAACGGATTGGAGGATTTTAATGTTTCAAACGGCAAATACGCGTATTTTGGTCAAGAATATGTAGAAATTCTAGCAATATTGAAAAAGTCAAAGTTTTTCTTTGACCCCGTAAAGTCAGAAAAACCCCATAAAAATGATCCAACTTTCAAACTGCCATAACTCCTACAATAGTGAATATATTTCAATGGAACTTTTTTCTGAAGTAGAGTTTATGGGCACCTATAAAAAGGTATTAAACAACTTTTCTATAGGGCGTCAAATAAAATTACTAAAAATCAAAAACGAATGTTTAAGAAAAATCGACAAGGGGTAGGTGCCTAAGTTCGGCGAAATTGAAAAGTTTCAAATCATTCTAGAAAAATTATTTTTAGTTGCAGGGGTCAATTACAATCATTTTTGGTCAATAGACATACTCCTGAGATCCTGCGCATTTTCGAGAAAAAAATTCAATACGGACGGAACTTTAAACGATAATAATTTTTTTATTAAATTTTATACATATCGAAGCCTTACATGAAAAGGGACACATCTCATAAAATGTCAATATTAGTGAAGAAAGTATAAACTATTGCAATTTTAAGTATGCATACTGTGTATAATTTACATATACAGTGGGGCGGCTAAAACAGGTTACCTGAATAATTTAAACCAATCTTGTTCGTTTCAAAAAGGTAAATATTATTCTACACAACAATTTTTTCTTAAAGTCATATTTTTCGATATTTTCAATTTTAACATCACCAGCATTTTCTAAAATAGATTGCATGATTTCATCAGGGTTCTAATATAACTTATTAATTTCATAACAAATTTCCTTCTTTCAATGCAAATTTTCTTTTCTCTCATGATTTTGCTTCTTCCTTTTTGCTTGTGTCCTCGATTTTTTAAGCAAGAAAATGGTTTTCATTTATTATTTAAGGTTTACTTTACGTGTGCACCAGAATATGACTTCAAATACAAAACCTTATCAGTCGTTTTCATTAGAAGTAAATGACTAAATCAATATTACTCTAAAATATAAGAAGTCTACAATACCTCTTTTCAGTTTAATAGTGGTATAAAAACAATTGGAAACAACAAAATTTTCTCCTACTCTATTTTTCTAAATATTTAACCAGAATTTGAACATATTCCACTAATTATACTTTAAAATTGTTCTCAAACAATTCTCATTACACATCATATAATGGTAAATACAAAATCGATGTTCTATTTATAATTTTACACTTACAATTAATGCAAAATATTCTCGCTGGATACTATACAGTGATCTCGATAACGAATTAAATTACGTAGTAGATATAGTCTTTTCAATGCATCATAGATCAAAATGCAAAATTACGATAACAATAATAGAGACACAATGAAATCGCTTGGACGAACAGATATTTGATAACTCGGTTTCGAGCTAGCCACGACTGCGACCATTATACAGAAATCGTGTCTGCCAGTTACCGTTTCATGTCTAGTTTAGTGGTTCGTAAAAAAAACTTTGTTTTTATAGTTCACAGAAAAAATTTTAATAGGATTTCTTTTTAAATTTGATATTGTTACGAATACTTTTTTAGCATGTGGTTTATCCTTTTTTCTTCAGTTTCGATACAGTAGTTAAATAATAAACTATACATATATAAATATGTTGGATCATAAATCTGAACATAGTGGACAAGTAAAAAGTTCTTCGAATTGCAGAATAACTGTTAATTGGGATAGTACTATCCAAAAAACTGAAACGCGAAAGCTAATGAGAGCCAATTCACTTCTCAAAGCTCTGAAAAATTCGAAGAGGGTTCTTCTGTAATCCGGACGGTTCAAAGCACTTTACAAGCCTGTCTACATCACTAATTATCAAAGCAGAAGGATTATTCAACTAACTTATACTTCACATGCGCATGGCATTATGCTTCATGAGTGCAATATTAATGTAAGTGTACTTTGTGTGTAGAAACGAACGGGATGAATAGGTTTGTACGGTAGAACGTTCATCTTGTTGCTATATTTTATAGTAATCAGAGTTCACTTGAATTGAAAACAACATGTTTTTTAATGTTGACTTATTATCATCTTTATTTAGTGAGAATATTTAGTTCTATAATATGAACGATAAAAGTACCATTCATACATCACCCAAAATTACCTTTGTAAAAAATTCTTCTTGTAATAGATGCGTAAAAGTGTAATTTTCGGTCCTTTGAAAATAAATCTTGCAAAATTTTCCCCACAGCGACATTTTACATTTTCTTTTAAAAATATGACCAGTTTTCAGGTAATGTAAATTTAATGTATTCACTAGCCTTTAAAAAATTATTTACAGAATTTAAACTTCATGATAAGCAATGAAACTTTACTAGAATAACTGTCGTTGCATCTCATTTTCATTCTTATATTATGGTGATAATTAGTCAATGATTTTGAAATTTTCAGATACTTTAGTAAACGCTAGTTGATATACAAATTCAAAGTAGCTTCATCGTATTATAATGTGTAATATCGTAAAATTAGTATAAAATTGTATAATTAATGATATAAAGAAAATTTACGTTTAGTTCGTTAGCAAGTGTTGAAAGAAAAGCACAGAAATATAGGAATACTGGCAATTTGCAAGTGTAATCATTTTATACGGTTTCGTAAACGTAATTGAATTATATGTGTAGCGGCCATTGTATAGCCACTACGCCCTTGCCAGAGTATGAATGGGAATGGAATGTAAGGATAGTTTTAAGCTTTCTATTTTTCCATTTTCCCAGGGTCTCGTGCGAGCCTGGTCGTCCTGTTAAACACTTGGCGACCAGAGCCGTGCGAGGCGTCTGTTTTCCCTCAAGGTTTCGCCTGGGCCTCGGACCACCCTGATCCGGGCCCGGCGAGCCTCTTGACTTTTATGACTCGCTTTCGCTAAACTTTTCCTATACTGAGTATTTTCCAGTTTCGTTTTTCCGTCTTTCTGTCCTGTCTCTTTTTCTCTACCTTTGCTATTAGGGTAAGAAATTGTATATATTCAGGGGACGTGAGAAGAAAGACCCCCAGTCTATTTTAGACCCGAGTCTGGCTAAGACGTCGCGCGTTTGCGAAGCCAGTGTTATTAACTTTGACCTACGTGTGGCTACACCCCCGACACCCGCGGAAATAAACTCTTTAATAATTGTTGGGGTAGATTGAGGTTTGTCACTTGAACCTCCAGCCCCCTCAATTAATTGGTGACCCCGACGTGATCAACGTGTTAAAAACAATTTTTGTGTACGCGGGTGACGCGCAAATAGACGCTTGTTTAGTGATTAAGTGTAGTGTAGCCATAGGTTAAGTTTTTTGTGAACTATAGACATTTTTTAATTTATTGGACACGATTAGTGACAATGTCTCGCGACACCGGTAGTGCATCGGTGTGTGTTCCGTCGGCCGTCGGCACGGGTAGTGTAACCTCCGCCATTGAGGCTATCATAGATTCTATGATGGCCCAGTATGCCTTGTCGATCAGACAAGAGCTCGTCGCGATGCGGCAAGGGTTAAGGAGCGAGGGACGATACTCGGGTCACGAGAGGAACCGTCCGCCATCCCCGGAGCATCACCAGCCGCACCAACGCCCCAGTTCTCGGCGTCGTACCGAGGTAAGACAGGGGATGTGCTTTTACCACTGGCGGTGGGGGAATAAGGCCCATCGTTGCATCCCGCCTTGCACCTGGAATGGCGCACCGGGAAACGACTTGGGCAGTCGTTAATGACGGCGAATGACGCCTGCCCGACGCTACGCCGTCTGTTCGTGACGGACTTTGTGTCGAAAACGCAATTTTTGGTCGACACAGGAGCCGACCTTTGTGTTTTCCCGCGGTCAATGTCTCGCGGTGCCCGGCAGAAATCGTCGTACGTGTTGTTCGCGGCGAACGGGAGTGAGATCTCGACGTACGGGGCCATCACGCTGACGTTAGATTTAGGTTTACGTTGGGCGTTCACCTGGAGATTTGTTGTGGCCGAGGTTTCCAAACCGATAATCGGCGTAGACTTTTTATATCACTATGGACTTCTCGTAGATATTAGGAACCGTAGGTTAATGGACAACGTGACGTCGCTGTCAGTGCCGGGCCAGCCGGCAGGTGAAAGTGCGTCGAACATTCCGCGCGTAAAGACAATAACCGGTAGTTCGGTGTACGTGGAGTTGCTGCAGAAATTCCCGGAAATCACCAAACCGATGGGGATTCCGGCTGCAGCGAAGCACTCTACGGTGCATTACATTAAAACCACAGCAGGTCAACCGGTCACCTGCAGGCCACGCCGTTTGGCGCCGGATCGGCTGAAGGCAGCGAGAAGGGAGTTCGACGCGATGCTACAGCTCGGGGTTGCCCGTCCGTCGGAAAGTAGCTGGTCATCCCCGCTGCACGTGGTGCCGAAGAAGGAACCGAGTGAGTGGCGACCGTGTGGTGATTACCGGGCCCTGAACGCGAGGACATTGCCGGACAGGTACCCGGTATGAAACATTCAGGACTTCGCGCAGTCGCTGTATGGTAAGCGTGTGTTCACGACTATAGATTTGGTGCGCGCGTATAATCAAATACCGGTAGCCGCCGAAGACGTGCACAAAACGGCCGTGACTACCCCGTTCGGGATGTTCGAGTTTCCGGCCATGCCCTTCGGATTGCGTAACGCGGCACAGACGTTTCAAAGGTTCATCGACGAGGTGCTTCGCGGTTTAGATTTCGCGTACGCGTACATCGACGATATACTCGTAGCGTCGCAATCCGAGGAGGAGCACGTAGAACATTTAAAGACATTGTTTAATAGGCTTAAGGACTACGGCATCGTAGTGAATTCCGGGAAGTGCGCGTTCGGTAAACCGCAGGTACATTTTCTCGGTTACGAAGTGTCGGAAAAGGGTTCGCGACCGCTAGACTATAAGGTGCGCGCGATAGCGGAATATCCGCAACCCGTGACGGTAAAACAATTGCGGCAGTTCCTAGGGATGGTGAACTTTTACCGACGGTTCATACCTAGGGCTGCGCAGGTACAAGCGCCGTTAAATGACCTGCTAAAGGACAATGTAAAGGGTCGAGCGCCTGTTACTTGGACGCCGGTGTCGATAGCCGCGTTCGAGGCCTCGAAACGGGCTTTAGCGGAGGCCGCGTTATTGGCGCACCCGCGTAGCGATGCCCCCCTCGCGCTCACCTGCGACGCGTCCGATTTCTCCGTCGGCGCGGTACTCCAACAGCGTACGGACAGCGGCTGGGAGCCATTGGCGTTCTTCTCCAAGAAGCTGACCGACGCCGAAGGGAAGTATGGAGCATACGACCGGGAACTGCTGGCGATCTACCTGGGCATCAAACACTTCAGGCACATGGTTGAGGGTCGGGTGTTTGCTATTTACACCGACCATAAGCCGATCACGTTTGCGTTTCGGCAAAAGCCTGAGAAGTGTACGCCCAGGCAGTTCCGATATCTGGATTTCATAGGGCAGTTTTCCACCGACATCCAACATCTGGCCGGTAAGGACAACGTTGTGGCGGACGCCCTGTCCAGGATTGAGGAGGTCAACGGACTCCTCGACTACGATGACCTCGGAAGGGCCCAGGAATCCGACGAGGAGCTTCAACGGTACCTGCGTGGAGAAATCGGGAGCGCGTTACGGTTGAAGCGAGTGGGGGTTCCGGGTACGCACCGTTTGGTGTATTGCGACGTGTCGACCGGGTCGGTAAGACCGTTTTTGACAAAGTCGTTCCGTCGGGCGGCTTTCGACACGTTACATAGACTTGCCCATCCGGGGATTAAAGCGTCGGTTAGGATAGTGACCGAACGTTTTGTGTGGCCGTCGGTCAAGGCCGATTGTAAAAAGTGGGCGCGCGAGTGCGTCGAGTGTCAGCGGTCGAAGGTGACGCGACACGTGCATTCGCCGCTCGGAACGTTTGCGCCCTCGGGACGATTTGAGCACATTCACATTGATATTGTGGTGTTGCCCGTTTCCGAGGGATACAGATATTGCCTGACCTGCGTCGACCGATTTACGCGGTGGCCGGAAGCGTTCCCGTTGAGGGATCAGGAGGCACCGACGGTAGCGCGGGCGTTTTACGAGGGATGGATTACCCGGTTCGGGACCCCTCTTCGCGTTACGACGGACCAGGGCAGGCAATTCGAGTCGCACCTGTTCAGACACTTAGGTGAGCTGACTGGGACATCGCACCTCAGGACGACGGCGTACCATCCGGCGGCCAATGGCATGGTGGAGCGTCTGCACCGCCAGATGAAGGCAGCCATCCGCTGTCATCAGGAGGTGCAGTGGACAAAGGTGCTTCCCACCATACTGCTGGGCATCCGCGCAGCCTGGAGGGAAGACGTAAAGGCGACGGCAGCGGAGCTTGTTTACGACGAAACGCTGCGTTTGCCTGGAGAATTTTTATCACCGCGACCAGCCGCGACAGATCCGGACGTGGCTGATTTCGCGAAGGAGCTGCGCGTGCAGTTTCGCGAGTTAGCGCCAGCTCCGGTTACTCGCCATGGGGCGAGAAAAACATTTGTGTTCAAGGACTTGGGGGTGGCTGAGCAGGTATTCGTACGGAACGATAAGGTCCGGAGCCTGCTGCAGCCACCTTACGATGGACCATATACGGTGGTTAGCCGTGGTCCAAAGACATTCGTCGTTAATATTAAAAATAAGCCGGTGACTATCACCGTTGATAGGTTAAAGCCGGCGTATACAATGTCTGATGCGACGGAAGGGGACACGACCCCATCTTCGCAGACGACCCAAGCGGCCAGTCCGGCGCCGCAGCAAAATCCGCGAGTTACGCGTTCCGGGAGACGAGTTCGGTTCCCGGATCGATTGCAGTTATGCAAAATCAAATATTTTTAATAATGTTAAGAAAGGTATTTTGTAAATATGTGCCGCACGTAGGGTAACGCGTAGATATAGGGTAATTATTAGCGGAATGGATGGATGAGTGATTTTTTATTGTATTGTATGAGTATGGATATGTATGGACAAGTGTATTATATAGTATGGGTGCAAATTATTTATGTGTACGGTATATATTGTGTTTTTAGTCTGTATGTTTGGTTGACTGTATGGGATATTTGTTTCGTGATTGGTCAATCACTGGCAGGGGGGTGATGTAGCGGCCATTGTATAGCCACTACGCCCTTGCCAGAGTATGAATGGGAATGGAATGTAAGGATAGTTTTAAGCTTTCTATTTTTCCATTTTCCCAGGGTCTCGTGCGAGCCTGGTCGTCCTGTTAAACACTTGGCGACCAGAGCCGTGCGAGGCGTCTGTTTTCCCTCAAGGTTTCGCCTGGGCCTCGGACCACCCTGATCCGGGCCCGGCGAGCCTCTTGACTTTTATGACTCGCTTTCGCTAAACTTTTCCTATACTGAGTATTTTCCAGTTTCGTTTTTCCGTCTTTCTGTCCTGTCTCTTTTTCTCCCTCTGAAATGGCAGCGCGGGCATTTCACCCACTAGGGCGGAATGTGCCATGATGAGTATAAACGCTTGCGTAGAAATATGCAAGCCCGCAAGAGACTGAGCTTCGCGCTGGTGACCTCGCCTCCTCGTGGCCCCCGCTGGAAACGCTTCGTCGCCAATGTCGCCCACGGCGGGGTTGGTGGCGAAGCGGCTAAGTAGGTCACCTCCCTTCCGGGACAGTCTACCTCTCTGATGATCCGTAACAGGTGAAGGGGGGGTATTTCCAGGCCCGCCGTGCATAACACCTGCGCACGTGCCCCCTGGTAGTGGTTTTACGCTCCCAACACCCGTCGGTATAGGCGAAAGCCTGGGTACGACGCAGCTCGCGCATGTAGCGCTCGTGGAGCTGAAGTGACAATCATTGTCTCTTTTTCTCTACCTTTGCTATTAGGGTAAGAAATTGTATATATTCAGGGGACGTGAGAAGAAAGACCCCCAGTCTATTTTAGACCCGAGTCTGGCTAAGACGTCGCGCGTTTGCGAAGCCAGTGTTATTAACTTTGACCTACGTGTGGCTACACCCCCGACACCCGCGGAAATAAACTCTTTAATAATTGTTGGGGTAGATTGAGGTTTGTCACTTGAACCTCCAGCCCCCTCATATGTATTATGAGCACTGAAGTTTGTGTAATACATATAATTCATTTACGTTTTCCATGGAACATCTTATATTATTTACAATAGCATAAAATACTTATTTATTCATTAAAGAATATTGCATCAGCGTATACTTATATAAGTGCTATAACTTTTAACATAAAATTGCTTGAAATACAGTTTTCAGATGTCGTATTTTCTTATAATTAAATTCTTTATATAGGGGCGTTCGCCACCCCTGAGAAAAATTTTAATGGGAGATTCTAGAGGACAAAATAAGACGTAAATCAAGGATACTAATTTGTTGATTGAGGCTTCGTTAAAAAGTTATTAATAAAATTATTCTTAAAAATTATTGATAAAATTTTTTCACCTACACGAATCTTTTTCTCGAAAATACGTAGGATTTCGAGGGTATGTGTATTCACTAAAAATGATTGTAATTGACCCCTGCAACCAAAAATAATTTTCCCAGAGCGATTTGAAATTTTTTAATTTTGTTAAAAATTTTCAGCGCCTACTCGAATTTTTTTGTCGAAAATGCGTAGGATTTCGGAGGTATGTGTATTCACCATAAATGATTGTAATTGACCCTCGCTACCAAAAATAATTTTTTCGTGAATGATTTAAAATTTTTTAATAACTTTTTAACGAAGTCTCAATCAACAAATTGATATTCTTCATTTTCGTCTTATTTTGGCCTCTAAAATCTCTCATTAAAATTTTTTTCTGGGGTAGCCGAACACCCTGTATACACAAAGTGAAACCCATTGGAATTGGTAGAAAAATTTCATTAGAAAGCCGATCACACATAAAATTTAAAAACAGATAATTTTGCCCCCTAGAAACAATTGCAACTAAACTAAAAATTTTTATACACGATCTTGACAATTGTTTCATTGAATAAAACATCAATCAACAGTTTACGTACTAAAATATATTAGTGAAACATTTGATAACAAGGTAAGCATAAAAAATTCAATTTATAAGTGGAACATGTTTCTATAATTGACAGATCTAGTTAAAGTACAATTTTTGAAATTAGTTTTAAATATGAATGACTGATTTTTCTAAATGCTAAATGTTTGTTTACGAAACATAATATTTTATTTTTACATATAACATTGTTAATCCATACAGCAAGTCGCCACAAAATTATCTGAATAATTTACTTACAAGTTGTAATATTTTAATAAATGTTCCAGTAACGCGTATTGAAAATAAAATTTTGAACGGATCCAATTCTTAAATTACTTGTATTTTCTCCACAACTGTGCCACCGTTAGAAGCGGTAAATTTCCTCTTTGAAATGATTTTTGATTTATGTCGATTCGACTTTCCGTTTTGCAAGTATCGTCGTGTAAAGGAAAATGTATTTGTTTTAATTTCCACTAGCTCTCTTTCCATCTTACGCGTCGGACCTCTCTCTCGCGCGTGTGTTGTGACAGTCGTGATCGAGTGACGTAGTATTTCCAAGAATTTACTATTTACTACGAGCACGTGCCGCCAATGACCTCACAACGTAATCAATGAAAAGTAAACAAACGCTTTGAATCCTTATATCTCCAGAACTAACCGCGCTATCGACTTGAAATAAAATCGTTTTCAAGGACGCTTCAACCTCTATACGATGAACACGACGATTATTATTATTTATATTTTCTTTTATGTTTATTTTGTTATTTACTTTGACGCTTTACAGGGTGCAGTTCGACTCGAGTTCACACTACCGATCGCATCGATTTACAGTAATCTGTCAAAAAAATATTTGGAATAAAAGTTTCGATAAATTTTTCTATTCGACAAAAAGTTCGGGTCACCTTGACTTTCTTAAATAGTATTATGTAATTTTGATTTGACGAATTCAACGGCCTACTACACAATGACCTTGAGTGGACGTAGAAGATACTCCTCGACCGATCATTGATTGTCCTGCATCTAAGACGGGGCCTGTTAGGGTTGCCTTACTAATGAATCCACTAGTAGGCCCAAGACGAAGTGCTCCCCCTCCTTGCCTTTTCTTTTTTTACAAACCACTTTGTCAAACTGAAGAAGCATTTTGAAAGAAAAAAGAAACCAAGCTCTCAAGGTTCTCGTTGCCTACTACGTTACTATCGCACGGCGCGAGAGTTAGATGGGACGGTATTTTTATTCAATATCACGCCTATGGAAAACGGTACATCCCCGGTTCGGATATGTATTTGCTATGTCGGTGTATCTTCCCCAACCTCGCATTTTCTCTGTTCCATTATCCGTGGACGTGGGGTTATAATGTATCCGGTTCGGTTAGAGCGTCTCGTAGCTGTACTACCGAGCCAAAGCCAGCGTTGTAACCCATTGTACTATCCAGCACCGCAACATTGGTGTTAAATTGCAATTATTAATCGCGGTAAGTAAACTATACGAGGCTGCTACTTCCGTCGTACGCGCAGCCCCTCTTGAAAGCCTGAAATCCGGCGGTTTCGTCGCCTCGTAACTCCGCGATCGTTGTCGTCGCATTTTCCACCGATAGCGCCGCATTACAGATTTATGAAGGCGTTACAAAAAATATAAAAAATACTGGGTGTTTTCTGTCACGTGATATCATCTTTAACAATGGATGGAAACCACAAAAACAATGGAACACGCAACGTATATCTAATAGTCTTTTTTTACATTAAATCAAGCAGGTGATTATTCAAGAAATTAACATAAAATTACCTTGTTACTTGAGTTGTCGAACATTCTATACAAAAGTTTCTTGCAGACAAAGATAAAGGCTATTTTCTTATGTGCAGAACAAAACTTCATTAGTATATTTCGTAATAGTAAAAATTGTCCTTACGTCTCTTAAATTTTTTTCTATGAAGCATTTGAAACCTCATATAAGGTTTATTTCTGGCTGGTACGTTTGGTTCTGCGATTAGTAAATCTAAACTTAAGGGAAGATATAGGTTTATTTTTTGGAGTTGTCTTACTAATTTATATCGTTGAAAGTTACATAGATTGCATTGCCATACAATGTGGTTTGCATTTTGAACAATGTTTCCACATTTACACTTTGGATCATTAGTATTACCTATGCGGGAAAGAGGTGAGGCTAAATTGTAATGATTAGCTCTTATGCGAGTTATAGTGACTACTAGTTCACGTGGGTGCCCCTTGTGCGTATACCGTGGCCTTGATCTGTTACTCGACAACGGTTCTGTGGTCCGATACTAATACAAAATGTAATTTATTCAGGTCTAATAAACCGTACAGCGAAATTACAAAGGTAGCGAAGAAGAGATGTTTTATCATACTGTTTCGATAGTACATAATACACAAGCACGGGAATTCCCCGCGACGGACTGGCGAGCTATACTTGGAGGTTCCCCTACGGTCGACCAGTACTTCAACGTAAAGCGCCGTCGTGTGGCCATAAGCGTGCCACAATTCCTCCTCTTGGGCGCACGACCTCATTAGTTACCTGTAACATCTTAGTACCTTTAATTACCTTTTCTTCAGTCAGTCCTTTTGTTAATATATCGGCTTCGTTTTCCTCTGATTTTATATGTTCCAGCTCGACTCTTTTTTCCTTTACTTCATCTTTCACAAAGTAGTACTTCCTGTTAATGTGTTTCGTCCTGTTAGTGACTTTATCCTTGTTTATCCAGTCAATGTGTTTCGTCGTGCTAGTGACTTTATTCTTGTTTACCCAGTCAATTGCCCCCTTGCAGTCTGTCTTCACATCTACTCGGTTTTTACCTTTCGATGTCCCTGCATCATGGATGGTTCATCTTTTTCTATGACATCCCTAAATAATTTTCGGCTTCTCAAAGCTACACCTACTTTTAGCGCCCATGCATAGTAATTACTATTCGTCAGTTGCTCTATTTTACCCATTGTCATCGTGGTATTATCCATTTTACCGGTCTGACTATTCTTCTTTTATCTATTCTATTCTTTTGCAACGACGTCGATATCCGCCACGTATTCTTCCTATCCTCTATTTTTCTTCAACACTATTCTCTTATTACTGATGAATAACCACGCTCTGCTACCATTTGTGGTCCGACAGTAATATAAAATGTAATTTATTCAGGTCTAATAAACCATACAGCGAAATTACAAAGGTAGCTAAGAAGAGATGTTTTATAAAACTATTTCGATAGTAATACACAAGCATGAGAATTCACCGCGACCGACTGGCGAGCTTTACTTGGGGGTTCCCCTACGGTCGACCAGTACTCCAACGTAAAGCGCCATCGTGCGGCCATAGGCGTGCCACAGGTTCGATGGAGACTCACGTCCCTTAAATAAACAGCAAAGTATTATTAAATTTATAGAATTTTAATCTTGTGAAACAGATCAAGAATATTTTAAATGTACAAGTAAAAGAAAATATGATGCAGTGAGATAACGTAAATGTAAAAAGAGTTACACTTTGTGTTTATCAAAATGGTTAATAATTTATTAACACATTGTAATCAAACATTACTATGAAAAATATATTTCTACATTCGATTTATATAAAATGTATTTTATGTTTGTCGTTAACGTACTATTGAAAATGTACTTTCATTTCCCATCAATACAAGTTTTTTAGTTCAAGTTGAGCAGGCTATGTTAAAGAAACAATTAATATATTTTTTTAAATAAGAATTCATTAACTCAAAACTTTAAAACTTGCTGCAGAAAGAACATCCATGTTTCTCGAAATAAATAAATTTAATACTGAATCTAATTAATAAAAAGGAATAAATACTAGAGAGTGTATACAATCATTGATAAATGCAAATGTTTTGAAGACAAATACATAATTTAAAATAATATTTACTAATAAGATAAATGAATGTATATATGTAATCACTAAAATTTTCATGTTCCAAGTGACATATAGATTGTTTGATAACTTCCTTTCGTTAATGGACTATTAATAAAACGATCGTATGGCAGTTCCTTTGAAAAACAATTGCATAAATTATTTTTGGAATTTATGTATACCGTTTCAATCGAGTAACCAGACAGTTATTGAACGAACAATGTTCTAACAGATAGGTCGTGCAGGATTTATTTTCTGGCCTGTGTGTTCCTCAAATTTCAATCTGCTGAATTTATATTTTTGAGGCCACGTAGAAACATTTCAACGTTCAACATCCATTACCAGTGTTGAAATACTTGGACCATATAGGAATGGGTGAACAAATGGAACAAAATATTTGGAATATTTGAAAGATTGGGAAATGACAAAACGTCGACAGGCTTTGTATTTGAGCCATAGGTAGCCATATCGAACACTTCCTACGAAGATAAGCAACTATACATTATCGACGTATAAAAATGGTTATGTCGAAGTTAGACAGGGCATATATCTATGTAAACTTTTTTCATGGACTTTTATGCCCACTATCCATCTCCAAAAACTTATATGTCAGGATATACTGTTCCATTTATTTTATAACTAAATAATTTCACGTCTTCACGCTGTGTATACTATATTTTCTATACATTTTTATACAGGGTGTTTGGCCACCCCTGGGAAAAATTTTAATGGGAGATTCTAAAGGCAAAAATAAGACGAAAATCGAGAGGCTTCGTTAAAAAGTTGTTAAAAAATTAAATTAAAAAATTTCAAATCATTGACGAAAAAATTATTTTCGTTTGTGGGAGTCGATTACAATCATTTTTGGTGAATAGACATACCCCCGAAATCCTACGCACTTACGAGGAAAAAATTATTTTCAGTTGCGGGAGTCAATTACAATCATTTTTGGTCATTGGATATACCCCCGAATTCCTATCCACTTCCGAGAACAAAATTCGAATATGTGCTGAAAGTTTCTGCGAAAAAAAAATTTTTTAATTCGACCTCAAAAAATTATTTTCGGTTGCAGGGATCAATTGCAATCATTTTTGACGAATAGACATACCCCCGAAATCCTACATACATTCGAGGAAAAAATTCTTTTCCGAAGATATACTGTGTGGCCGGAAATTTTTGTATAACTTTTTAACAAAGCCTCAGTCAACAAATTAGTATCCTTGATTTGTGTCTTATTTCGGCCTCTAGAATCTCCCATTAAAATTCTTCTCAGGGGTGGCCGAACATCCTGTATAAACGTGTGAAATAATTATTCAACGTTCAACTGTGATGTAGTTTATGGAAACGAAATTAACTTAGGTATTACAAACAGGTCCCAGGAAATGGTGTAGAACATGTAGTTTTGCATGTTCTAGAGTGTTCTAAAAACACATATTTACGTTAAACAGTAATTATGGATGTCGCGTAATAGGTAAACTCGTAGAACCTCGCATTTATCGACGCCTTTGGATAGGTGTATTACCTACATACAAAAAACTAAATATTTACACATTCGGTAAGCTACATTCCAATAATTTGAAATATAGTGTACCGTTCGACATCATCGCATAATCGGACTTACAACCCAATAGATTTTACATCGCAGTGTTACAGTAGATACACCCCGTATATAGATCACTGGTAGTACATCATACCAATGAATAATGCACCGCCACGATCCACTGCTTTTTCACGATAAATCAAGAATTAAGAGAATTTATGGTTTATTTTATATTACGAACGTCACTGTGCCTCCGAAACTCTCGCGAAGAACTTCAGAAAAATTCATTCAGAATTCATTGATTCGTTCCATAGTTCGGAACATTGGCTGAAAATTAAGTAAAAATGGTGGTTCATTCAGATATTGCTAATGGACTCATTAGTAAGGCTGACCCAGTTTACCTTACCTTCGACACAACTTCAGTTTGACCGACTCTAGCTTTAGAATACTTATGCTTAAGCTTCGACAGCGAGCAATTAATTCTATCGGCGGTCATTTGGTGATCGAAATCAGAGTCAATAGAATATCAGAGATACTATGTAGCTCGCTAAGTAGTAGAGTTGGGCACATTTTTGTCTAGATATCGAGCAAAATGAAATGTTATTCGTGTATTACGAGTAACAGTTTATTCCGATAAAAGTATCTAGAAAATAATTTATTCAAATAACTTAAAAAGACGAATAAGTATTTATGTATTAACTAGATGAATCAAAGATGAGAATTTGTAATGAGTAAATTCATAAATATTATATTTTTGTAACAAATGTAGAAGGAAGTTGCAGAAACATGTAATTTCATGAATTCTTTTTATTTTCATACCAAATATAGAAAAGCGTTTTAGAAATGTATCAATCCATAAATTATTATCTGGATTAACTTTTATATAAAT
This sequence comes from Colletes gigas, assembly GCF_013123115.1. Taxonomy (NCBI): domain Eukaryota; kingdom Metazoa; phylum Arthropoda; class Insecta; order Hymenoptera; family Colletidae; genus Colletes; species Colletes gigas. The sequence goes on from NW_025106675.1 coordinate 1,236,338, forward strand.
TAAATATTATCTACTTGAACTTTTATAGGTAATAGATAAAAATTTTATTTAGGTAAACTTTTATTCGTGACAGACGAATAACGAATACAGCCTTGAAAATGTGTGTATTTAGACACAAAAAATTTCATTTTAAACTTGTTACATTTTATGTGCAGTAAAACTTTACATTTTCATGAAACGTACAGTATTGTTATTAAGGTTGTATAACTTCTTGATAGATTAAAAGGTAGCAATTGGAAAGATTCAATTCAAATAAATAATAGACTTTGTAGTAAATCGAGTGTTGCTATCTTTATAAATGAAAATAATAAAATTGTGGTTTTTGGGTTATTTGCCGAGTCTAAATTACTAAAAAGGATATAATACCTTTTGCATTTTGTTTATACGAGATAATCGTTAATTTATATTTAAATGTAAGCCACTGCTTTTACAAATTTTCCCCTGTAAAACGCCGTACTATCGAAATTCACTTCTGATCTTGAATTTAGATTTTATTAAAACTTCTTATCTACGTTGCATAGATTGACGATTTCTCTAGAAAAATACGATTTCCATAAATGTCTTTCGGAGGAGACTATCGTACGAGTTACTTTATCTTGGGGTGCACCATGATGGCATAATAAAAGCTTAAACGATTCCGTAGACGGAGATAAAGGCTGTTTCCTTACCTAGAGCACAAAATTTCGTTAATGCACTTCGTACTATCAAAAAATTCTCCCCTTATCCTTTAAGTGAGTTGCACATAATTTAAAATCATCGGAAAGTGACATTTTTATGGGCATTTTAAAAACAAATTAATAAAATTAATGATTTTTGGAAAAATATCCGATACGAGCGATAGAATTTTGTTTAGCTTCTAGAATTTTAGTAATGCGTTAAATTGATATTTCTTAAACTTAGCTTTTTTGGTAGACTCTATAGAGCAGAATTAAATTATTACTTTTATAATATGTTTGAAAACTGCTTTCTAAAAACGTGTATTCATTGCTTCAAAATTTTAATTTTATTTCAACGAATTTTTTAAAGAATATCATTAGACGTGTAGGTTTTCTGCAGATCTATTTAACACTATTTTACAATAAATTAATTTCTTTCAGTAAATAGTAAATATTACAAAATCTGTGGTACTTGACTTTCTGGTAGAAGTATCTGATTGTAAAATATCAAATTGTCTTATTCCTTATGACTAAAATTAATTTTTAAGTTACCTATAAGTACAAAATAGTCCAACAATAAATCATAGTAAGTGGTCAAGTGAAAAAAAAGAGACTTTCTTCCTTAATGTTTCGGTCCTTAAAATATAATTTAAACATAAATTTAATGAGTTGGATAATGCTATTGCTTAAGAAATAAGTAGACAGTACTCCTTTTTCTTATGTTTTTACTATCAGCGACAGAAACTAGTAGTAGTTTCAATATAATTATTGTATCTTATTACTTGTAGTATTTTTACTATTTTAATTAGCCCCGAATTTAAAAGGGATCAAACGCCACATTAAATCTGTTTATCAGAAACTTATTGAAAAAATGGGTTCTGTTTAGGACACTGGTCAATACATTAACATCCAATTATACGAGGATGCCAAGACTGTTGAAAAATCGCAGTTATATTCTTAATCAAATAAATTCTTGTTCAACTGAAATAGTAGTAGCCTTTTTTTGACGATTTATGAATGAACAATCTATAAATTTGGTAGACTAGCGTCTTGTTTGCTGAATAACGAAAATAAATGGAGACAGTCTGTAACTGGATAGCATCCAAGTTTAAACTAACAAAGATTTGATTGTGTGAAAATTGCAATTCTTGGGATATGTGTCTTCCATTCAATGTATAAAATTATTCACATGTCCATGTCAAGTAAGTCAAAGATTCCGCTATTCCTCGATCGATTTAAATTGCATTTAACAATAACATTTAAAATATCAAATTAAAAATCACGTTAGATTTTGTCATTGCAAAATTTTTCCTTTTACTTATTCAGGTATCTTTCGTTTACAGAAATTTTAATTTAACGTGTAATTTCCTAAAAATGTAAGTGTCATTTCCGAAATGCAGAGTCGTAACTTCCTGAAGAACACAAGCACGGCATTTTTAAAGGCGCGACGTGTGTTTCGAGTAATTTAGTAGACTGTTTCTTTATGCCAGGTCACGAAAGCAAATCTCGTTTGTCGCAAATGTGTGAGAACTATCTCTACGCATATTTCCCGGCGTGTTTTTGTTGTTCGAGTAAACAGTTTCGTTGGCTGACAACGAAAAAATGCTGCCCTAACACGTCGACGTAATTCGCATGTTCTTCGAAGCTTGAACTTTCGATACAAAACCTCTGATTCTCGACAATTTCACAGAATTCGTAAGCTTTAAAAGTTGCGAATCTTCTAAACCATGGAGTTTATAAAACTTTTACCGATTATAATGTTAAAGTAGAACAAGGAAAGTTAAAACGAAGAAAACGGTTACGAACGGAAATGAAATTTCGAAACTTTTTAAAGATTTACAAAGCATTGTTGCGTTTACGCTTCGATGTGTCCAATATTTGCTTAAGACTTGTGGAGCATCGGATGCAATCAAACGCGATGATCATTTTTGCTTCTAATGACAATATTTGAAATTATGTTTGAATGGATTTATTGATATTTAATTCGATCAATCAATCGGTCATGTTTCATATTAATACGAAACTGGAAATGGTCAGGACGAGTATAAATAATAATATCGTTTCTAAACGTTTCAGCTTCCAATTACAATTTTCTTTGATAAAAATGTTACTCTAAAATATGAAAAGAAAAGAGGGAATAAGAACTACTAACAAATGAAGTGATCATTTTTCACAATTCTAATTTCTCATTTTTGTAACTTGCTTCTACATTGCAGATGGTGTCGTTAATTTTATTTAAAAATTTCTAAAATTAACGATTCTTTAGAATATTTAAGTGTCTATTTTCTTTTAAATGCAACAAGTTTTATAATTTTTTGAATTTTTTTAATTGCACACCTCGTAGAATGAAAAACGTATTAAACAATAATAACCAATGTTGTCTTCTACTTGGATCTTCTTAGTTGATACACGGTAAACTAAAAGTTAGTTTATTTTACAAACTATTTAAGCAGTTCTTCAAGGCACTTAATCAGCAACTTTATGCAACAACTACAATCGAGGGCACCAGAGACCTCGTTATGTCGTTAACATTTCTTTTCTAACTTCTTATACGCGTAATCTCAACTTTACCTTCGTGCTGGCAAAGAACGTATCCCTATCGTGAATTTTTACGTGCTAGAATGACTCCCAACACGTCGTACAATACGTATATGTCGATGCAAGTCCTAGATTCGGCGTCTACGTGCTTATCCGCTGGAAATGCAATTGCATATACGGTTCGAGATATCGATACTCTGGCTCGAATACGGGACACGAACATACGTAGGTGGAAATAAATCGATCACCGTCAGAATGTTGAATGTAGAATCTTATTGTAGCGACAGGACCCGGAAGTAAATAACATTAGGAAAATGTGTTATTTATACATCGTCGCTCAAAATCGATTTAGAACACATCCAAAGTGAACCCTTTTTCGTAGAAAGGGCAATTCTAGATACTGGGACAAGCTGTAGCTTTTTTTGAAGCGAAGATACAAAACCTTCCACGCTAGAAGAAGTAGAATAGTCTAGGCGATACAACTTCTTTGTTTAAAGTATGTATTTGTTTTTAAAATTGAACAATCCTGGGAAAAATTTTTATAGGAGTTTCTAGGGACCAAAATAAGACGAAAATCAAGAATAGTAATTTGTTGATTGAGGCTTCATTATAAAGTTATTAACGTTTAAAGTTCCGCGTGTAGATAGGCAACCTGCGAACAGCTGCGTTCGTGTGATAGTGGTTCTCATTCAGCGTGAGAAACTATACTTACAATTAGTGACGTATCGACAGCCTTACAGCTTTCTGAGTGAGAACCACTACCACAATCAACAAATTACTATTCTTGATTTTCGTCTTATTTTGGCACCTAGAAACTCCCATTAAAATTATCCCCAGGGGTGGCCGAACACCCTGTATATCATTGTGTATATAAAAATGTTACCCGTCGTTTTTTCAAACTTCATTATATTTCAGTTTCGATGACCAAAAATGATTAAGTTACACTACCAGATACACTCTGTTCCCGAGCCCTAGATAAATTATTCTACAGGGTGTCTTGTTTAAGTGAGTACAGCAGGATATCTTGGTAGTTGTAATTATTAAAAAAATGTTCTATTAAAAGTTGTTTGGTAGGACGGGCTACATCATGTAGTATTAATTGTTTTTTTGTGGGTGGAGTGGTGGAGACGATCTGAAGGTCAATTTATTTTTCTTAAATGGAATGCTATGTTTTTTTCTTCAGAAAGTAACAACAGATACTGAGACAAATCCAAAGAGGTACTATACGATATTATTTTGAATTCGATAAAGGCATATTGTTGGCTTATGTTTACATCCTGCATCGGTTGATGACCAACAGCCAGCTATCGTATCGTATCGTATCAAGCTACTGTAATTATGATATTATAAACAGAGATTGAGGATTGTTGACTGAAAAATGTTACTTTACAATATACCATTATAATCCAAACTAAATACGTATAGTGACGAAAATAGCCAAACCTAATCTAATATCTCGAAAACAATTAAATTCCCGAAGCTAAAATTTTGTATTTAGAATTTACACCCTCTTTCCATCATCCCCTATAAATTTCATGTTGATCGAAGAGGGGTGCCATTCCGAAGTACAAGTCAAGAATATTAAAGCACAGGAAAAAAATCTAACCTGAATAAAGAAGTGATCAAATAAAGATCGCTAATCGAAGCACAAAGACTACTATATGTATACTCGAAGTTTAGGTTATAAGTTTTAGTACACCCTGTACAATAAAACGTGTTCTAAGATGTATATAAATGAAACAATGATTAAGATACTACGACTATTATCTAAATGTTTTCTTCGTACCTATTTAATTTGTAAAACATAAAGTTCGAAAATGTTTTGTAAAATACATTGCTTGTCAAGATTGTGAGTCCCAACGACATTTTTAATTATACAAATGTTTAATTTTCAAACGTCACTAATCGCCAAACGTTTCGCTTGTTCGTTTCAGTGCCGCGAACAGTGTTGAAGAATCAATCGGAAGACGACGTCGAGCCAGACGAAATGGGTCTGACGCACGAATTTGAAGAGGGCTTCGATAGGGCAGACTTCAGGGCAGAATTCAGCCCGAGTCCCAACCTTGAAGGGCCACAACCACAACCGAGGGATAACGTTTCCCGAAATTTTCCAACGGCCAGCTCATCGCCGCCGCGTGCTCGAACAAACAACGACGGTGAGTACCACGTCTCAACGTCGTTACTTCATCTTTTTCAACTGATTTGCGATGAAACGATCCCCACGGGGTGCCACTCGTGTTGCTGTCTCATGTTTGTTTATTTGAAAATGTTCATCTGCCTGTTAGTGTTTACAAGTAGCGTTTCGTAGGCTTGGATCCTCTTCATAATAAAGACTATTCAGAACATTATTTAATATTACACGAGAATATAATTGGCATCTTATTATCTTAATTCTAGTATCACGGAAATAAGGAAATGTTATTTTAGATAAACTCTATGTATGTATGTATTACGAAGAGGGCCTTTGGAGACGAAAGCGTTTATGTGTACTGTGCGTCCGCGAGAAGTTGGCTAATAGGACAGTATGTACTTCGTTTGTTCCGCTTCTCCCCACTTTCGTCGTACGTCGCATCGTCATTTCGGTCAATAGCGATAATACTCTAAACTAGAGTGGGGATCCAGATACCAATCAAAACCGCATTCCTTTCGTTAGCCAACTTCTCGCGGGCATACAGTGTCTATGTAGTTGGTTGTAAAGACTAATAAACAGATAAAAATTGTATAAGTTTCGATACTTTTTCCAGTGCTTGGTTTATTCTATGATTCGATTCGACTTATTTCATTACATAGGTTATATTCTAAGAAATTTTTACCGTAAGATAAATTACTTTCAATTTTAATTTTCACTTCATTAATCGAAGAAGAAAAAATTGAACGGATTCACAGTCGAGTAAACAAAGCGTATAATGTATGGAATTCGTGTGCCAAATAATTCTTTTCGTTAGATCATCAGACATTATAGTACCTCGTATACTGTAATAAGTAAGTTTTATAAAAGGCATAATATCTTCGTAACCTTCTGTTTGTAATGTTAAGTAATAACATGAAATTTTAAAACTAACTGTATGAATATAATAGAACTGAACAATTTAAGGAAGCAGGTAATAAATCATTAACGTTTATGAACGAATATCGTCTTTTGAAATGAAGTAATATCCTAATATAAAATATGAAACATCTCGTAGAATATTACATTTTCTATGATTAAGTCTTAGCACTTTTATATGCAAAGTGAAGGGAAGAATCGATAAAAAATGCAAGGTTTCGTTTAAAGAACAAGGGCAAGTGAATATTACAAAAGAAAAATACCATTAAAATATATACATATAGTCCTGATGAAGACTCAAATTTTCTAGTAAGAATTTTTGTTATATTTTTCTTTAAAAAAAAGCTACAGCATATCTTTATTTCTATAGTTAAGCTGTATCTAGTGTAACAATTATCTCTTATTCATATCAGTTACATAATATTATGTTAATCATTGAAAATCTGAATTATCCAATAGTGTATGTTATTCTGAATATAATTAAGTGTGGCTGGCAGAATTTTAGCACACGAATTTTTGACTGTCTCTGTTTGCTATTGAGCGTCGTTACCTATGGTCGTTATCACGTGAAATCAAATATTATTATACCGTGCAACGTGATACTGTTGTTGAATTAATACTTCATTAAACTCAATCGCATAATGTAATATAATAACGCTTAATTCATTTTAACGGAGGTATGTAGTTAGCAATTTTAGGTAATATTTAATCAATCGTAGTACACTATACGATTTTCACTGAAAATTGAAAGTCGAGTCGAATCGAATGTCGGGTAGAGGCAGACAAAATTTTTATCTGGATCAAAATATCAAACAGCGAATAAAAAATAAACTTTTAATATATTTTTTGTTCGATAAAAATTATAATTTAAATCGTACGATCGAATCATGTATCACTTTCGACTAATAAATATCTGAATAATTGCTGAATAATATTTGATCGAATAAACTTTCCGAATAATCTGTTGTTCTAATGAAATTTTGTCCACCTTTGGCGTCGAGTATCAATTTTATTTCGACGCAATTCGAGTGGCATTCTCGATTCCATGTGTTTAGCGTATCGGAGCTTACTTTCGAATTTCCTGTATAGCGCACGCATGTTGGCTGTGGTTTTCTACCTTTGCTTTGCACTGAATCTGCACTGACACATAACACCCGTATACAAACGTGCATAGCATTAGGAGGTCAGAGTCGTTAGCAGCTGCCGCATACTGAACATTAATGCTCGAACGTAATTAAGGTTAATGCAACGCCGATATCGTCGTTGCTTATGACTTATATGACGTATTGTAGGAAGTAAGGAAGATCAGTCTCGAATTAAGGAGAATGTGATGTCACGAGTATAGGAAGCGAGGACAGTGTTAGCCATTTTTTACTTACAAACGATATCTGCTGAATACCTTCGCTTCTGTGATCTTGATGGAATTTGAATACGGAGCTTATTATTTTAGTGCCGATAGTTCAATGTTCAAGAGGTGAAACTATCCTCCAAACTTTAGACTAAAGTACGTCCCTATCTTCAAAAGTTTTCGTACTTACTGACAGAGAATAACAGGATGTTCGCATTTGAAATAAGAAATTAATAAGAAAGTAAAAGAATCAATTTTACAATTTTACTATTAATATTTCTGTAAGAACAAGGTTGTTATTGTGACAAATTTTGCTTATACAATGTTACTTATTAAAATTATTTTTTTAATCGTTGCTTCGTTCTTACGTATATTTACGATATACAGGGTGTTCGTCCATCCCTGTGAAAAATTGTAATGGGAGATTCTAGAGATCAAAATAAAACAAAAACCAAGAATATGAATTTTTCGTTTGAGGCTTCGTTAAAAAGTTATTAAAAAATTAAATTGAAAAATTTGAAATCATTCTCGAAAAATTATTTTCGGTTGCGAGGGTCAATTACAATCGTTTTTGGTGAGTAGACATACCCCCAAAATTCTACGCATTTTCGAGACAAAAATTCAGTACGGGTAGAACTTTAAACGTTAATAACTTTTTAACGAAGCCTCGATCGACAAATTGGTATTCTTGATTTTCGTCTTATTTTGACCTCTAGAATCTCCCATTAAAATTTTTCCCAGGAGTGGACGAACACCCTTTATATTTGCTAAGAATAAATAAAAAAAAGTGTTTAATTGTTCAAATGTTTTAAATATGTCTAAACCGTCAAAAACAGAGCTGTGAAATACTCTACAAGATAGAAATTAAGTAAGAATGCAAACAAAGTAATCGCTAGAATGGTAAAATCAGTAGAAGCGGCGTTTCAAGCACATGAAGGTTATACAGACAATAAAGAGATTTAATTATCAATAATAATGTTGGTAAAATTTAGTAGAAATTATTGTTTATAGCTAATTGTGTAAAACATAAGAATAAATTATTCTCCGTTAAATATTTTCACGATTTCCGTTTGTTTTTTAGGCCTTTATGGCGTTTTAATAGATGTCCCAAGATTTTTTATATTATTTTCATTTGGCACTGACATCTACACCTATTGTCAGTTAGAAACAAAATATGACTATGTATGTATATGGAGTAATAGCCATCGAACGAAAGTGGATACTCAGTCGGATATACGTAACGTCATACGTATGCCATGATACACGGATGTTTTAAACATAACGATGCTTTTACATCAGACAGATTTAATTATTTCGAGCACATTCAGGTGAGCACTTTTACAGCGTCATCGTTATTGCAAATGCTACATGTTGGTTGATTTTCAATTAGTTAGCAATGATCAAATGGAGTTTCAAATGTGTTTGGTTTGCCCTCGATATATCCACTTCAACGCCACAAGTACTTTTATTCGACACTGAAAAGGGTTTTTATTAAATTTTAATCGATAACACGTCTTTGACAATTATATTTGATAAAAAATTTTTTCTCGAAAAAATTGGTTATTCGAGAAATTACAATTATATTTCATTTTTTTTATGTCTTCTTCAGTATTGAAAATGAATTATATAATCTAAAAAGTAAAACTATTTCGAGAGATGTGATCCTGATATTATATCTAATATTGTATTTTTGTCATATTGCTCGAAATGATTTTAGTTTTGTTTTTTCAATTATAAAATTAAACATTTGCGTATATTTTCGTTACTGAAGTGTACCATAAAAATGATTGGTATGAATTTTTGAAAGAAAATCGAATAAAGTGTTTCGAATTACATTTATGTCCACTAATTTTCCCAGCAAACAGCAATTCAAATTATTATTCATGTTTTGAAATGTTCTGATATTAGTTTCTGTTTGAAAATTAATTAAATTAACGTAGAATTGAATATGATTTGTTTGCCCATTATTCAGTATTTCTACTCCAGCGAATGTCAAAATCGTACTCTATTGCACGTGTGCCCAATGAATTTTCAAAATTAATTTTCTGAAAAACAAAGCCTTGTATGAAAAAATATTATTTTACATTTTCTATTTACTCTTTTATGTAGAATCACACTCTGTACGTCATTAGACCATCAGCATAAAGAAAAAACTTAGTGAAAACTTCAATTACGTTAATACATAATTTACGAAACAAAGCCCTAACAAAATTTAAAAAATTTCTTTGTATCTGCAATACTTTTTAAAGTTGACTTACCACTGTTAAAGAAAAATGTTTTATCAAAATCAAACTGAAAGAGTTATTTTGTCGTTGATCGACAGCTTCGTTTAACTAAAACGCCTGATCCAACACGGCCTGCGACCACTTCCAGGACTGATTTTTCTTTCTCGTTGCAATAAGTATAATTCCAATTATCGTGTCATGACTACGGAAAATACTAGTCCAAAATTCAGTCGGCGTCGTTGTAGAGCACGTGATACAGTTCCTGAAATCCGGTCAACGATCGCGAACGATGAACTGCCACTGCATTCTAATAATTTGTACCATTGTTTGTTGTCGTGCGCGAAACGGGTTGTCACGGCACAAAGACTCTTTGTGAAAACGAGAAAAAAAAAGCAACAAATGGATCGAACGAATAGAACGAATATATGTATTCCGAGCGAAGCTTCATTGTTTTTTGACGACAAAATTGACTTCGTTGGAAAACCATCGAGAGCGTCCACTTGTCCGATGCGGAATTTAATGATTCTCGTTTCGTAGATTTCTATAAATTTTCTCTGAGGCTATAGAACAACGTTTGCCAGAATTTTTTGGCCACGAAACGCTTTTCATCGAGCAATGCATTTGAAAACCAATTATGTATACCCTTTTGTGAGTATTTGGATTTTCAAGCTGAGAACAAATAATAATTTATACTGGAGTGTATGTTTTATCATTGCAAACAAAATGGAAATAAGAGTGTACATATAAAAATGGTAAAATCAATTGAATAGTAAAAAAATACACAAAATATGATTTTTAAAAGGAAAATCTCAATTGTACTATGATGATGATTTTTTTGTAGATACAATCAGTGTATTTCTAGTTTTTCATAGATGGTATTAAACTGTACAGCGTTTATGCAAAACTTGCTAAAATAAACTGTTTTGTAATGTATATTAATACCTCAAAGAAAATTATATTAAAAATTGTGAAATGCATAAGAGGATTTTCTCAGCTCAAATAATGGGATCAATGTAAATTAAAAAACAATGTTAACTGGCATTAAAATAATCCAATACAAGCTTTTATTTGATCTTTTTCCTGTCACGTTCTGCCTATTAGTTTATAACCCTTGTTAATTACATAAAGCTTTGAGGAAAGGAAAAAGCAAAAGCTTACAAAATTCCATTAAAGATTTTTATGATGGAATTGGAAACTTTTTCTTCTTTTTTTAAATGTTTTATAAATATTTATTTTAAGATAAAAATTGTAAATTTTATCCCTTTCTCCCTTCTTTTATAATTTCCGTAATCTGTTAAACAAAATTTTAATGCTTTACAATCATTTTGTTATATTTTTAATCGTGGTATATAAAATTTTATGTGCTTGACGAGGGTTAAGTATTGTAGCCAAAACGTTATAGAGAAGATAAAAATTTTTGGTAAATTATACTGTCAGGTAAATTTGTATTTTTATTTATTTAAAATATTGAAGATTAATGTAGTAAAAAAATGGTGCACGTTAGAAATATGAAGTATTTATTTATTTTATTTCATCTTTTAAAATACCAGTTACGATATTTCATGAAACACTTGCTCTTATCCCACAGAACACTAATGTTTAATGATAGTCCATACTTCAAACTAATAATAAATACTAATGATATATGTTTGATTAAAATAAAATAAATTGTCAAATATCGAGGTCGAACGATGTAGTATCAGTTCAAAATGTTTTTGACTTCTTGCTTGTTTTTTGAATATGAGAAGTTTTTTATTAAATATGCACGAACATGTTCCTTAAAATTAAAAATATTATGATTGTTTCATAAATCTTATTTATTTTGTATTGAAAAAAGTGAATGACAATAATAAAATTAAAATATATATTATTTTCTATGTATACCACTGAATAATAAGCTAATTGTTTATTATTTACCGTTGCCTTTTTACTGTTATAAATAACACTGATTTTAAATATTATAAAAACAGTACCTTCTAAAATTTGCTTATAACGATTGAAATCAAATACTCAAAAACCTTCTAATTATACTATATATTTTGACTACAATGTCTGATAGCTTTTATTACTAAATTGTTTATTTCATTTACACAAAAATTGCTATAATAATTTTAGTGATTTTTTTCAACAAACAAAATTTATATTCTATATAATTATTATTATTTTAATATTAGACGTATATTATAATTATGTAATTTGACTTAATGGAGCTTAATGTAATAAATAAGTTTAAAGTTTTCAGCTTGAGAAAGTTTGATGAACTTGACAGACTTTGGAAGATAAAAATTTGTTTTCCAATTATACTACTATTGTCATTAAGTAATTACGAATTTACTAAGTGTAAAATCCCGAAAACCTTAAAAATATAATTTAATTCTGGCAACGGTATATGGAAGGGTCAGTAAATATTTCGAAAAATTGTACAGGTCGAAAATATTGATAAATATTGGTAAATTAGTTTTTGTATTGATATATGCGCTAAACTGTAGATTTTATGATTTTTTTACTTCACGAACTCGGACATTCTATTCTCTGCAGACATTTGTAATCTGCTACCAATGAAACTCCGCAGATGCTGATCTCTATTGTCCAGAATGGTGTAGCTTTTACAACTTTAGAAGCACGGTACGTGTCATTGGTATACTAGTGTTACCAACCGTAGTAGCGAACGACGGAGACTTGAAGCATAAATAGAACTCATCGCTTGGTCTGGCCAATACAGTACGCTACTACTGACTCTCTAACCAATGCCAGCAAATTCATGTAGAAATACCTTATCTTATTCATGGTTCAGCAATATTAAATATTGGAACAAAAGCACAAAATCTTTTGGCTATCTAACTATTAATTACTTCGTAATTATTTCTCAATTTCACTGATATAGAAATTTTCTTTTTTAATGGACGACATCCTCTAAAAAATGTTGAAATCGTTGATTTACATTGACTGTACAGCGTCGATGAAACTTGGTCCAAACGATCATGTTTTCAAATTGGTTTAAATAATTGTGGTTTCTCCGTCCCTTTCGCAATCTCGTTTCCGTTATTAATACCACACGCATTATCTTTCCCCTTAAATAGCATCTATTCAACGATTTGAAAAGAAACGCGGCATTGTATATTCTAACGCGAGCCAACCCTTCAAAGCAAACAATACACGTCGCAATACGTAGAAGTTTTCCCCTAAACGGTTTCCTTCCCCGACTGTTCTCTGGCCCGCTCAAACTTCCAAGCAGAACATTCATCTTGAACGATGCACTGCGCGAGATGCAAGCGGATGCGCGCTCATAACTCTATTGCACGCGGTAATGGCCACGATGGAGTAACACGTCAGCCGAGCAAACTCACTGACTTTTTTATTCGTTCTTGCCACTACGAGGAGTTCTTTTATCTGTTTTTCTTTCGTAGTTCTCCGGGCAAAGCCGGGAAAGTTATTTCTCCGCGATTTGATGCGCTTAAGTCCCGCCCAGGGGGAATCTGTATTTTCAAATGGCCGAAAGTTCTCGCGATTGTGTTTTAATTAGGAGGTTAACTCACGGTCCGCGGAAGGTTCTCTTAAATTCAAATGACAAATGGCGTCGTTTCGTAGTTCGCAAACTATCGTACTATCCAAAATGGTGCATACGGTGACGCTGTTTAGTATTTTCTGTCATGGACCCTTCTACTTACGTGGTTAGGTTTCATGACTACAGTATTTTATTTCTAAAACATAGCGTTTCCGTCTATTTTGATAAAAGTTTCGCATTTTCGTTGCAATTCTAATTACACGATTTAAATTTTCAAGTAAAAAGAATCTTTAATTCGAAGAACGAAGTGAATTCATGATTTAAATAAACTATTTTTTATCTAACAGTATATCTATTTTTCGTTTATAACTTCATGATCATTTCACGTCTCATAGAGACATTTTCGTGAGAATTGTGTGAGATAAAACTTGCATATTTTTCTGCGTAGAATTCAAGTATGCAATAAAAAATATCATGGCTCGTTTATACTAAAATATAGTATACCCACTTCTACCGGAGGGGTCAAAACTTTTAAATTAACAAGTAATATAAGAAAAGACATAACATTTTATGTGTTCTTATATATTTTAGTATTTTATGAACGAAAACTGAATAATATTAATAATAATAGAATAACAATAGTAATTTAAAAAAGAATTACGCATAAAATGTAGATGTTTTTTACAAGTTACAATTATTTTACCAAAGCATGTATTACAGACTCGTCCTCTTTAGCATGTCTCTTTCTCACCCCCTCTCTCTGAATACTATCTACCATCCTTTTTTAATTCCACACGCACTCCGCCGTATGCTAACCTATCATTTCCACGTTCGTTACCAACTTGCTTTTTTTCACTGCTTCCATGCAGAACAACAATCATTGATAACGTTTTTTTTTTTTTAATTGAAAGTTTATAGTCGCATCAACTGCAAAGGTTATTAACGACTGTACTAAGAATTGCGCAACGTTAAGGGTAGGTGATTGGGTGCTGTGTTGCCAAAAGAGTCTTCATAGTTTGTCTAGTAATCCAATGGTGTTGCAAAAATTTATCACTGCGTCTTGGTGTGATGACAATGCAAGTAGTTACGTTAGGTTAGCCGTGATGTTCAGTTTTCTTCTTGCTAGCGCATATTTTTTGCATTCGATGATGATGTGGTCGATGGTTAGTGCTACTTGTTGGTTTCTATTGAATTTGGGGTTTGTTGTAATATCGTAGAAGTTGTGAATTGATCTATGGAGTAAGCTTGCTTTGCGGTTTTGCCATATCCGGTTCCAGGATTCTTTCCACAAGAATACGATATGCCTATGGATATCTGCGGACATGTTGAGTATCGGTTGGTTGTTGTTGTCTAGCGTTGATGCAATTTTCGCTTTCAGGTCGGCCATTTCGTTTCCAAATATGTCCTTGTGAGATGGGATCCATGCTATTGTTATTGTTTTGATGGATTTGACCAGTTGGTCGTAGGTTTCTTGGATTTCGGTATAAATTTCGGTGGTTTATTTCGTGTTTTATATTTTCACAATGGAGGAAAGGGAGTCGAAGAAAATGATAAATTTAGGTTCCGGGAAACTGTCTATAAGATAAAGAGCCGAGAGAAGTGCGTATTCTTCAGCTGCGTGTATACTGTTGATGGGGTTTTAGCAATCGTAAAGGCGGACGAACTTTTTTTTTTCTGCGCTGGCGTTACATGGTAATGAATATTCCCACCATTATGAACCATCGTCATAAATTGTTAAAAAATTATATTCGTGGTCTCTGTAACTGTAGGTACGAAATAAAAGATTCATCAGATCCATCAAACTGACGGGTTCAAATAGAATGCATCCTCTGCACCACTCCCTCGCGAGCCCCGTTTGGAAAGATGGCTATCGACTCATGATTTATCCACAGTTCCTCACTAATAAGAGTGTCAATTATCGGCGCCCATTACCGTAAAATTCTGCGCGATTTAATCCCTGAACAACCATTCTAATTAATTGTTATGTAAATTTACTCAACATGCTCCGAGCGTTTTCATGCCCGCCGATGATATTCATTTACCCAGGGATTCGCCGTATTTCGTTTCAAATATTGACTACGCAGCTCGCGTAATTAATTCAGCGACAATCGCGCGTCGACGTGCGGACAGTGACGATGCCCGGGGGTGCGATAACGTGTAAATACGCGAGCAGAGTCGTTGACAGATAAAAGGTTCTGGCCGCGTAACTTCGTAGTAATCAAACGGCGAGCCACCGACAGGGGAAACCTCGTTGTTCGCAACTCCGAAAGCGATTTCCGAGCTAATTTCCCGTCTGCTGATTCCTTTAACGCCTCGTGCCTTGGTCGTGTCGCGGCGAGTGAAAAATGAAGGAGAGCGTTGATTAAACGCTCGAAGGAAAGAACTCGCGGGAAATTCGAGGGAAAACTTTGAATCGAGAGAACTTTATTAATGAATTAAATAACCGTCGTTGCCACGAATCGGAAAAATTGATAATTGGCCTTGGAACGATACATCAAACGATCCCTTCTTTCCTTTTATCTGTTTTGCAAACTTTCACACTGGTCACGGGAAGTACATTGACAGGATAGACGAGTGAGACAGCATTGCAAACACACGGGTTTTTTACGTTAATTTTTCGAAAGCTTTGACCTGTTAAATTTGGCGTCTCTCGGTGTTTATATTGTAACTGCCATACTGACGACCCTTACCTTTAAAATTATTTGAATAATTGAGAGAAAAGAAACAGGAAAGATATCTGTGAATAACCTTTTCCTGAAAGTTCTTATATTAGTTGTATCTTTCTTGATATCTTCGAATTTTTGTTTCTTCCTTCCTTTTCTTCGTTTTGTTGTTTTGCTTGTTTTTGTAGTACAGATTCCATTGCCAATAAAAGGACAAAACTGTTCAATTGAAGATATTTTCGGATAATAAAACTTCCACTGCCAATAGTCATTACATAACTAAAAGTTTTACTCGAATTAATTAAAAAAAAAAGTTTTGTTCAATTTCAAAGTATGACCACGATGTGAATTGTTAAGGACAAAATTCAAAGTTGATTTTTTATTCGCATAGTTTGTCTAACGTACTAATCATTTTGATGAAGTAAATTTTTACATGGAATGCATTTTAATAAATTTATTCTCGTTGCGTTGTCAATAATAATTATTGAACGCTAGATACGATCCAAAGGTAAATTCTCACTGAAATCGTAGCGCAGAATTTTTATAGAATTACGTTTTGATGTTTCCCTACAATATCTGTTCCATTTTCTTACATCGAAATTAAATAAGGACTATGTTGCAAAATATATATATATCATCTAGCAAGTTTCGAGAAATATCGACCACTGTTTTATAAAATCGAGGTTGAATTACTCGACTTAAATTTCAAAGATTTCTTTCACGAGTCTAGGCGCTCTAATTGGAATTCTATTCGTTCAAACGCTTCCAGTCCTGACTTCCGCATTGCTTTGAGTATTTATTTCTAGACGCTGCGTCGGTTAAAAAAGAAATAGAAAAGCACGAAGAAGCAATTCCTTCATCCAAGAATTCTGTCTCTTTTATCGCGTTTAGCCACTTCTTCGTAACTCATTCTATTTCGTTTGAATACGTTAATGCGGAGGAGAGCTCTCGAAATATCATGTTACATAACTTCTTACTGCGAGCGTTTTGCATATTATCCAGGAAACTATGTTTATTAGATTTACATTAATGCTCCAGTCGTAAATGCTTTAAGCTAAATATAGTTTACTGTATTCTACGCTAAATTATTTATACGCTTACCTGCACAGAAGAAAATTTTCCCCTGCAATTATTCTCAGAAGATTTTTCCTCTTTCTTAATCAAAAATTAAATAGACTTTACTCATTACTAGATACTTAACTATACTATATTTTTAGCAGAATTTATATTTACGGTGTTATACTAATAAATAACGTGACATTCATTGACAAAATAAAACACAAGCATAAAAATCATTAAAAGAATCTTTCCTATAAAATTATTAACTAAAGAATTTTTTTTAATTGATAAATTTAAACGTTACACGGTATCGTAATCAATTTTGTATTACTTTGGTTTTTATCGAGATACAAGAGTCACTTTCAGTTTTTTAAATGGAAAAACTAGAATTCGTAGAATAACATAGTTAAATATTATTGATAACGGCCAGAATATGAAGATCGAAAACATTCGAAATGCGTAACCTATGACTTCATTTATTAAAATACATGTAATCATCAGAAAACACTTTACGTTTTTAAATATGATAAACACATGCATTTTCGTTTTAAATCATTTGTCACGATGCTAAGCATTTTACTTTAATAATTTCTTTTCTGCACATCAATCGGTGCAATAACCGCGAGCGACCAAAGGCATCCCCTCAAGGTTATATGTATATGGAATTATATGTATCTATATGAAATTATATAATATAATTTCAAAGCTACGCGTACACGATATCAATGTTGGTATTTAATATAAAAGTAGTTACAATTTGTAATAGTAGTCGTGAATGTTTTATATTTAAAGCAATAAGTTTGTGCTACTTTCTTAACAAAATTGTAATTCATTTAGATCAGAACATATACGATATGTTTAAACACCTATTTTATCCTCGCTTTCCATAATCCGCTATTAAATGAAACTTTAACGTCATTTTATTTCTATTAATTGAAGAAATAGTTTATGATATTGGGAGTACAAATTAGTTCGGTCCGTTTTTTTTGTGATCAAAAATGCATTTATTACATAACAAAATAAATGAATCAATTAATCAAAATATTGTCCATCGCTGGGTACTACTTTTTCCTCACCTCTCAGGCAATTTTTGAATTCCATCTCGAAAAAATGTCTCGTCTTTTGAGGCGATCCAAGTTAGGAGCCAATTTTCGATTTCTGCGAAAGAAGTGAACCGGTAACCAAATCGTGCTGCATCCGTCGGAATAACCAGTAATCCGAAGAAGCAATGTCCGGCGAATACGGCGGGTGCGGTAAACTATCCCACTTGAGCGTTTCCAAATATTTTTTAATGACTTTTGCGACATGAGGCAGAGCGTTATCATGAAAAAGAATAACTTTCTCATGTCTTTGCTCTTATACCGGCCGTTCTTCTCGTAATTCACGACCCAAACGAATCAATTATAGTCTATACGGTTGACCCGTAATGGAATCGCCAGGTTGTAGCAGCTCATTGTATATAACACCTTTTTGGTCCCAACAAATACATAGCATGACCTTCGAACCATGAATATTCGGCTTTAGTGTTGATGTTGAGGTCGATGACAACGATTGACCGGGCACAGCGTAATATTTTTTCTTGGGATTATCATAGAATATCCATTTCTCACCCCCAGTCACAATTCGATGTAAAAAATCCTTTCTTTGTTGCCTTTGAATCAGCTGCTCGCAGGCGAAAAATCGCCTTTCAACGTCTCTCTGTTTCTATTCATAAGGCACCCAATAGCCTTGCTTGTGAATCATTCCCATGGATTTCAATCGTACGGAAACTGCTTGTTGCGTAACTCCCATTGATTCTGCAAGCTCTTCTTTCGTTTGACTCGGATTTTCATCGAGTAATGCCTCCAATTCTGTGTCTTCGAATTTTTTTGGATGTCGAAACCATTCCCTACATGATTTATCAGTTGGAGCATTGTCACCATAAACTTCTACAAGCATTCTTAAAGCAGAGAACTAACACAAAATTTGACATATTTAACACAGTAAAAAACAAAAGTTTTGTATGAAACTCAAAGCAATATACACTGAATATTATTGGTAGATGTCTAATCTCTCTGAAACAACCGAAATCAGCTGTCACTATGAAACATTCATAACAGCCAGAGCCATCTTTCCAAAACGGACCGAACTAATTTGTACTTCCAATATATTAGAAGCAAGATTTTTGCTTCCATATATAACGTGCTTCTTGTAAGCAATTTAAATTGATAATTTTAATTTCGTAATTAATGAGAATTCTTTTCAGTTTTTGCTTCAATGCCATGGAAAAGGGGCTTAGGCGAACGTAGAGGGGTAATGCCCGTGGCTACAAAATTACGTAATTGCGTCCACAAGGTCTCGCATATTCATGTTTCTACTACGGACGGTGGCTAAATGTTAATTAACTTTGGCGGTAAAATTCTTCCTCGTGAGACTGGCAGGTAAATGGCCAGGCGAGTGGTTGAAAAGAATACCGGAAGTTGCGCGCTACCGTTGAAATCCTTAAATTACATTTAACATTTTCATTAAAAAATGCATGAAAAATTGCAAGATATCATTTTCTCTATTTCAATCTGTTGCATAATTAATGAATAACAAAATAAAAATATAATCCAGGAGAATATTTCTCCTTCCATGAAGAAACCAGGAAATAAGATCTCTAATTTTTCCACGCCATTGTGAAGATGATATTCTGTTTAGCTTTTATTTTTTAATTCATAGTAACGAATTATCAATTATCTTTCAATAGCCTGCGTAGCCAGGGTGAACGTTCAATTTTGGATAGATTTAGTTTACAAATATAGTAGTTTTAATTCATTGGAATATATCATACTACTTGGGTAGTATTTGTGTTGATCGAGCATCGATTTTCTGCGTTATAGAAATTTTTAAAACGTATTTGACAGGAGAGTTATTGTTATGTGTCAAAATCTGTCAACCCTGGTTTCTTGAATTTTTCGACATTTTAAGATGTCTTGTATTTGCAAGAGTAGTTTTTCAGAAAGTTAAGAACTTTGGTACGCTAATTTCTATAAACGAGGCTTTAATGCTATTAAATTTTTAGAAAACTTTGATGATGGAATGGGAGATAAATGTAATTATAAGATTAAAAACTTCAATGAGTACAAAATTACAATACTTGTCTTACATATTATTGTATATTATTAAGAAGTTATTAATTTTAAGCAGTCAATATTGCTATGTGTTCTCGCACAAAAAACAATCACAAATTGTCCCGCAATATTGGTAAGTTTCGTTCAATTTCAAAGACTCTAGACGATAAATCGTGTATGAGTTCCGCGGCTAAGCAGATTGACAGCGTTCCGGCAGACAAAGAAGCTGCAGTGGCATTCATTGTATCCTGAGTCACTGAAACGACAGCAGCCGCTCGTAACGGAAATAGGAGGCAAGCGGGAAACCAACAAGAAAGACGTCCGCGAGATACTCGATTTACTCGAAGATAATCAACAGAGACGCTGGCTGTGAAAGCTTCGAGAGCCGCATCGTTTCAGAGAGCCACGTAATTATATAGGTGCACACACCTAGGCTGCTCGAGCCCTCCTCGAGCTCTTCTTGGACGAAAGCTCTCCAAGTTTCCGGGGTAGCTTTCGAAGTGCTATTCCCGGTTCCGGTTGCGTGGCTTTAATGAGTTAGTCGCCGAGGCGTGTATAATGCAACGCATGAAACTACCCCGGCCCACTTTTTGTCATTGTGATTATATATGCTCGACTCTCTTGAATCAGCAGATTGCTCTTTTATTCCCATCCTCTTCTTTAGTTTTCTAACGATTTTCGGAGTGGGTTTGATGACAGGAACGAGAATGAATGTATGGAGCGCCTTGCTACTGTATGGAGGAAGTGAGTAATCGAGATAGCAGAAGGAAAAAAGAGGGGAGGAGACATTCGGTAGTTGGTCGAGGAGCATATACGTATATGTAGGAATAGGCGATCGGTCGAGCACTTGTCAGAGAGCGTAGCCCTCTGCTGGCGAATGCGGGAAGTGTTGCCACAGATGATGCCCGAGATGAATCCAGACTTTCGTTTTTCCGCGCGTTGTCTAACAACGATGAAGTGACCTCACAGGGAAAAACAAAATATTTTCTTCTCATTATCCATCTTGCTTGTATTTCTTGTGCCAGATGGATGCGGTAAAGAGTCCTTGAGTTGTGTGAATCGACGGCGTACGCCGTTGGTTTTGTTTACATACTCACATATGTTTTGTACGTGCGTCTATATTTATGGGCACATTAACACTAAACCTACCGACATTTCATGTATACCCAACCCATTGCTACCATGACTGGTTAAATGACTAGTCTTTCTTTTTCTCTTTTAGGAGACAACGTACTCCTAATGTTTGTATTACATGCATAAAATTGTGTGTTTTGAAGTTTTATGTCGCATATCTTTTCCTAAAGCGTGCATTTTGAAAATCTGTACAAAAATATTCAATAATTTTACTCTAAATGTGCATACTTAGTACTTCATCTTCATACAGCAAAACAAACTACAAAAATAAAACGCCCTTGAAAACGAACTTTGTTTCAAGTCGACGCCGTAGTTATATATTATATTTCTTCGTTGTCCGGAGAAAACAATTATTTACTAAAAAATACTGACTAGTCATTACACAAACATCGTATATAGAAACTTTAATTTATTCTCAATTAAATAAATAATTTTTAATCCAGTTTTATCGTACACCAGTCGTATAGTCAATAGTAATTGCTGAAATTTCTATGCATATAGTCAAAGTAGATTTCATGATAAACATAGAAGACAACATAAATAACAACAGTTGATATATTCGTTGAATAGAGGATGAAAAGCCTTTTAAAATGAAACTTGTTTCAAATCGATACAGTAGTTGATTTCGGAGTGTATAAGGCTTCAAAGCGTTTGTTTACTTTTCATTGTTGACATCATGAGGTCATTGACCGCACTTGCTCGTAGTAAATAATAAATAGTAAATTTTTGAAAATACCACGTCACTCAGTCACGACGAACGTGTAAAAGAGAGGTCTGACACGTTAGACTGAGAGAGAAATAGTGGAATTTAAAAAATTACCCCTTCATTAAAACCACGATATCTCCAAAACGAAAAGTCTGATCGACATAAACCAAAAACTATTTCAAAGAGGAAGCTTTGCCACTTGTAACAATAGATTAATGATGGGGAAAACACTTGTAGTTTCGGATCTGCGCGCGTGTAATGTTTGACTATTTTTTTAGACTATTTTCTTGGACTGTTCTAAGACAGTAGACACTGAAGATTCCCTCCATTCATCTTTGCTATATAATTTCCTTTTACATCAGAAGCTAATCAGAATTTGATACCAAATTTTGCCAATTTTTTTACAAAAAAATATAAATCATTCAATCGGTCATTTGATCGATAGTGGTAGGTTTTGTGTTAAAAGGGAAAACTCGGTGTAACCATCAAAGTTTTCCATATATTCTATTAGAAAATGATGTTTAGAAGTAAGTATTTTGAGAACAAACAATACTTTCCTATGTTAGGGAAAAAATTATATGAACAATAAAATTGTGGTAATTTTTTTAGTAAGCTTTCTTTATTAACACTCTCATGACGTTGGTCTTTTTAGACTTAGATATCAGCTACCTTTTCTTCATTGTTTCCCACTATTTTTCATGATGTTAATATTTCTCGCTTTCCTTATGCACTTCATGACTGATTATAAGTGAGTGAAATAAGTATTTGGTATTACTACTTGTTAGAAGTTTAATTATGTAAATATTGTAATAAATAAGGTATGGACCCAAAAGGTTTCAATATTAACGATAATTAAAAGAAATTTTTCCAAATTCAAAGTCATAATAATTTACATCAGCTTCAAAAGTTACAGTTTTCATGTATTATTATTTTCTTTCAACAAGATAGTTTAGAAGTTTTAGAAAGTTAGTCTTACCGAGCCAAAACTGATATCTGTGCGGATCGGATGGTAAAAGGAAAAAGAATTACACCTGTTTACGAATCGACATTATATTATTAAAAACTATCCACTATGGACACAGCCAATAATATTATACATATAAATTGAAAAGAACACTTTATAATCTTCCACTCGCTCCTCCAGATGTCGCACTAGCTGTTCGTTCTCTCTCTCTCTCTCACACTCTCACACACACACACACACGCGCGCACGCAACTTCGTCACTCCTCTCATGCAATAACAACAATCTCACTCACAATATCAACCCTAAATGTGCAAACAATATCAAATAATTTTACAAGGTATGAATTCTTAAGAATTTCTAACTAGTGAGTTTGAGTTAAGTTAACTTTTCTATTTACGAAGAAATTTATTTATACTACTGGACGAAATTATAGGTCCACCCCGCTTTTTCAATCAGAAATTGTTTCTTTTAAGACAGTATTACTCAAAATTTGTCAAGTCTTGGGAATATAAGGAAACGTGTTAAAACTAAGTTTTTTAAAAATATGATTCTAATTTAATATTTAATCAATTTATTGTAATAATTGTACTTGAACACGGGCAACCAGCTTAAAAATTTGCATCCGAATATTTAATAAAGACAACCTCAAGTTATAATAAACCCAGCAGTGGTTTAATATTTTTTAAATACTTCCTTCCATTCATCTAGCAAAAAGAAGTGAATAAGTACTGACAAATTTTGCAATAAAGTTTTCATAAATATAGTTGCAACTAAATATACAGGGTGTTCGGCCACCCCTGGGAAAAATTTTAATGGGAGATTCTAGAGGCCAAAAAAAGACGAAAATCAAGAATACTAATTTGTTGATGGAAGCTTCGTTAAAAAGTTATTAACTTTTAAAGTTCTGCCCGTACTAAATTTTTTTCTAGAAAGTGGATAGGATTTCGAGGATCGGTCTATTCACCAAAAATTATTGTAATTGACCCCCGCAACCGAAAATAATTTTTCCAGAACGATTTGAAATTTTTTAATTTTGTCGAAAAATTTAGACACCCCGTTGTAGATTTTTCTTAAAAATTCGTTTTTCATTTTTAATAAATTTGTTTGACGCTCTACAGAAAAGTTTGGTTAATACTTTTTTATAAGTACCCATGGGCTTTGCTTTAAAAAAAAATTTCAATGAGATACCTTTACTATTGTAGGAGTTATGGCCGTTTGAAAATGGGACCAGTTGTAGGAGCTTTTTCTCATTTTACGATGTCAAGGAACAACTTTTTTAATATTGTTAGAACTTCTACATATTCTCTACTAAAATACGCGTTGTCTGCATTTTGAAAAATTAAAATCCTCCAATCCGTTCAGGAGTTATGACATTTTAAAAATTCGCATTTCAGGGAAGCATTTCTGGCCTCCCATTAGATTTTTTTTTTCTCGAAAGTGCGTAGGATTTCGGTGTATGTTTATTAATCAAAAATGCTTGTACTTGACTTCTGTGACTAAGTATAATTTGAAATTTTTTAATTTCGTCTAAAAATTTCAGTACCTACTCGAATTTTTTTCTCGAAAGGATTTCAGGGGTATGTGTATTCACCAAAAATGATTATAATTGAGCTCCGCAACCAAAAATAATTTTTTCGGAATGATATCAAATTTTTTAATTTAATTTTCGCCTTATTTTAATCTCTAGAATCTCCCATTAAAATTTTTTTCAGAGGTTGCCAAACACCCTGTATATAACCTTCTACGTAACCTTTTGCGATCCACAGTTTGAGAACTAGTATTTTAATGACACCAATTAAAAGTTTTACATGATTCTTGTCAAGGCTGAGACACGTTTCTCTTTTCAAACATTTTTCAGATCCATAGGATGATCCGAAGAGACGAATCACAAAATTTAATTTGAAGAAATTTCAATAAAAATTAAAATATCAAATGCTGACAATATGTCTAGAAGTTAGATTGAGTGTCATTATATTGCTAAAGATATAAAAAGAGCAATTTCTACGGCCCTAGTTCCTCGTAACAGTAGCTACTTAAATTCATGGATATCATTTACACCTGTGTCTCAAAAACACCGCGTATCAAACGGCCGTTCATAAATCCAGGTTTTGAAAGTCCTTAACGTCGTCACAAATTAATAATACGTATCAGCAACAACACCTATCGAGTACCTGATAGAGTGTTCCGTATAGTTGGTGCTCAGAGCGTCTAATTAACTCCGTACTAAAATGCATTCTCCGATGTCTCTAAACGGAACGCTCAAAGTGCTCTGACAAAAGCGACTCATCAAAGCGACAGAATTTTAGTACGCTGCTTAGTAATTAGAGTAATCATAGACGAACAGGACGTATTACGTTTCATCGTTGAATACTGAGCGTCCGTTTGTTCTCCAATTAGGTATAGCGATTCGCGAATCTGTTATTATATTATAATGCAATCACCCACTGACAGTGTTTGCTGTGATGTTATAGATTTCTACTTTGCCTCGCGTTCTCATCTTAATGTTATTTGGATTACATTGTTATGGATGGACGTTCGTAGAGAAGCTGATTAACTAACTGCAATTGACTCTGTAATTAGCACGAGGGGTAATTATTCGAAATCGTGGCCTCCTTGCCGATTTGAATGGTATTGAAGTTATGTTGTAGATATTAATATTCTAAGCAATTTTCCCCTATATGTGTTACCTCTGCTTGGCTTTAGTTTTTGAGATATTTGCAAAAAATTGTTGTTACTCCATACATATAATACACATTTCTTTTATATGTATAGTTATAATTAATCTATTTTTTTTATATATACATTTTTATGTATCATCCATCAATAAAGGTTACAAAATATGTAACGAAAGAAACTACAATGTCTTATACCAGATAAAAATCACGGTTCAATACATGTATAAGTGATCACTATATTTTAATGTATGTTTTAAAATCTTACGGTGACTGAAAATTAGTTTTACATTCAGATAATCTTTTTTAAATCTCTATTCTTACGTGTAATTCAGTGTAATGTGTGCAAGTACATTATCGTGTTTCTGCTCCTGCAGAGTATTTGTGGAAATTACCGTTAAAAGTTAGGTTTCACAATAAGAATTGGGAACAGGGCTTCGTAAAAAACTGCGATGTAGCCTGCACGGAAAAGAAGCTAGCGAAAAGGCAAACCAGTGTTATTAGACTTATTAGTCCGTCGAACAGAATTACTTTCCGTGACTCGTGTCTCACTCGGTCGCTTTTAATCCAATCAAACCTCCTCAAAATTCAATTTTCTCCAAGCGCTCCACTTTAATGCCTCCCACGTCGAGAGTTCCTAAAATTCTCCGTTCGACCATGTTAAAATATGAAAGAGAACGTCCTGCGAGGGAGGATTACCGACGTACCTTTAGCCGGGAACGCGTACGTGCCTGGTGCTTTTTTCTTTATTCGTAGAGGGACGCTGATCACGTGTAAGCGCAATAAAATGATCGAAAAACGACGCTGGGATCGATATCGCTTGCATTCCTTTCTTCGGTGGGTCGCGATTAGTATGGGAAGAGTACGAAGGGACAAAGAAAAAGACTCGAGACCAAAACTGATTAGTTCGATAAAGAAATGAACCTTTGTTAACGAGAAACATTATTAAATTATAAATGATCCTGGTTTTTCGGTCAATTTATCAAATATTTTATTAGAATTATCAATATTAATTTTGTTTCGTTATAATAAATATATTAATATTTAAAATAAAATAATATATTAAGTCAGAAGTGGAGATTGAAATTCGTTTGTATTTTGTAATTTCGTTAAAATTATACATATGTATATATAGAAACTTCTCCAATGGAAATCTTAACAAAATTATAAGATAGAAATGAATATGCATATATTAAATACATTTTATTCAATATTTCCAGTTTATTTTTTCACATAGAACGACATATGTGTATATACAGGGTGAGTCACCTAACATTTGCACCTCAAATATCTTTGTTGTTTTTAAAGATACGTCAAATGTCTTGAGGACAAAATTGAATGGTACAATGGGGCTCACACATGCCAAAAATATTTTCTTCTTTCTATGTCTTCTTTCTTGGTTCTATGACATTTTTTTAAATAGAAACACCAACAATAATAGTCCCTTTCATTAGGAATTCAGTGACTATAATTATTCAAGGTCACGGTCGATCAAATTATTAATCTGAAATCCCATTTTGTGTAATACTTTTTTATGTAAAATTTAATAATTTATCCGAATTCGAAAAAAAATATTAGACATTCCATTTAAAAAACTGAAGGTGACCCTAATATCTCAATAAGAAAGTAAGGTAATAAAAAACAAATTAGAGCATTGTATGTCCCCCAAATACCATGCAATTTTTGTTTGAAACAATTTTTTGGACAACGAATACCTTACGAATTATTTGAGGTCGTCATGTTAGGAGACTCACCCTGTATGTATGTATGTTGTATATAGGGTGAGACACGAATTAGTCCCCACGATTTTTCAGCCCCTTTC
Organism: Colletes gigas; assembly: GCF_013123115.1. Classification (NCBI taxonomy): domain Eukaryota; kingdom Metazoa; phylum Arthropoda; class Insecta; order Hymenoptera; family Colletidae; genus Colletes; species Colletes gigas. The sequence goes on from NW_025106675.1 coordinate 1,263,769, forward strand.
GATGGTCTGACAAAAAATATTTCGTATCGAAATTAATCAGTATTTAACTTCAAAGTTAAGGTCACTGTTATATTTTTAAATAGAACTAGGTATTTTTAACTCCATAGTATTCTAAGCGACGTGATGTCGAGACGAATTCAACGACCTACTACACTATGACCTTCAGATGACATTAAAAAGAAAAATTGCCATGAATCGATTGACACAATATTTGAAATTATTTGGCGATACATAACACTAAAGTCTCGCATTTAGACGTAAACAAATAAACGTAAACATTACGAATGCTCATTTATTCAACTTCAGAACTTAACACATAAAATGAAAGGAAAATTTATACAACATTTATACAAAATGTGTAGAAATGTACAAAGAAGTTCTCTAATTGCAGCTACACATAAGACGTTATTACAAAGAGTAGAACTTTGCGTTGCAAAAGGTGAATTGCAGTTCGAACATTTAATTTAATTACTAATTACATGCACCTTTTTAATATGCCTGTTTTCAGTTTGGTTTTGTATAAATTTTTCATTTTGTTATGCTATTAATAATGCATTCGTAATGTTCACGTTCATTTGTTCACGTCTAAATGCGAGGCCTTAATGTTGTGTATCGCCGAATTATTTTAAATATTGTGGCAATCAATTCATGGCAATTTTCCCTTTAATGTCATCTGAAAGTCATTATGTAGCAGTTTGTGGAATTCGTCTTGTCGTCGCCTACAATACTATGAAGTTAGAAATATCTAGTTCCATTTAAAAATATAACAGTGACCTGAATTTTTTATCGAAAATCAATTTGTTTTAAATTTAAGCAACTGTAATTTCTTGTCGGTGAAGTACTGATTAACTTTGATAGGAAACATGTTTCTATCAGAAATCGTGGGAACTAATTCGTGCCTCACCCTGTATATATATTATAATTTTCCATTTATTAATTATATTTTGGCGCTTATATTTATAAATCTTGAAAACTGTTATTTATTATTCATTGATAATTAGAACCTAAACATTTTTAATCTTTTCTTCAGATGTAATATAAGATAATAACTTCTGTAGAAACAATAATATATCAATATAATACAACAGGATGTCCGATAACTGTTGATATAGATAATATGATCGTTTTACGTAAAAAATGAATTGAAAATATCGAACAAAGTTTTTTTCATACAAATACTTATTTTCAAGGAAAGTAATGTAGGATCAGAAGTGTAAAATCTGCCTTTTTTGTAATTCACATGCGCGAATTGGAAAGAAACACAATCAACGTATAAATTAATTATAATTGAAACACAACGTATCACCGTATAAATTAGTTATAATCGAAACACAACGTAACATGTAACGTAATGGACGTTCGTAGCGTAATCTTCGTGATCGACGTTCACTCTCAAAAAAGCCCCACTCTTTCCCGGACTCGCGCTTTTATCCTCCAGCTCCCGAACACTTGCCGGTTTCACGTCCGGTCATGTTTCGAGAACGTTCTCGTCGTTTCGTATCAATATCGCGTTACCATAGTCCATGCACTCATACATTCAATCATGCAATCATTTAGAGTCGACACATTCATGTAGTTCAATCATTCCAGAACGTTCTTGACATTTTCCATAGTTCCTCATCCGGTATTACTTCTCGAATATTCCTAACGTTACCAAACATTCCGTCTCTAAGGTCATTGCACTCATACATTCAACCATTCACTCAGAATCGACACATTCAGTTCACTCAGTCATTCCCTGCGATCGATACGATACAACGAAGAACGCTCATCTCCTACAGTAATGTTTAAAATTCATTTTCTATTGTGAATTACATTCTTCAATGGAACATTTCTCAGATGACATATTTTCTACAAGAGGAAAAACAAACAATTTATATAGACTAAAGCCTCCCGCCCTGAAAATGCAAACTGTAACATGTACAAAACATTGGCAAATCGCTGAACGCAGCATCCATCCAGAAGCCATAAACTCTAATTTGTACATTATAAACGTAATTCACCTATATTTCATTACAACATAACTATTAGTATACGATTAAAATCATTACTTCGCTAGTTATTTTCCTAAGTAATTAATTTAGCAACAATATGAAACATTCAACTGCTACGTAACAATTTGGAATTTGAAACAATAGTACAGTAATTTTAATATGGTAGCTAGTGATACTTCACCAACGCCACCTAAAGGGGCCGTTGTATGAATTACTTGAAAAATTAAAATTTCATAGCAAATAATGCACCAGTAAACAATAGAATAAGTTAGTATACAAAAATGATAATTCTAATCTTAGAGACTACATAGTTGCTTCGTACATAGGAAAAAGTCGAAGAATGAATTAAGGAGAATTAAAACAAAACAGTAAGAATTACTTCAAACTTCATGCATTCATTATTTTAAATGTATTATAATTAATATTTCATTTTGAAATTTTTTTACCATCTGGTATTTGAGAAAATTAATATTAAAGTTCGAGTTTTACTCATCTTATAAGAAAATATAATTTTAAGTAATGGAATAAAGTGTTTAAATATGTAGCCAACAAAATTATATCTCTTCACCACGTTACTTAGAAGTTGCTGTAAAAAAGTTTTCTTAAATCAGTCAAACTGCACAATTAAAATAATGTATACTAAGTGTATTGAATGTGCTCAAAATATATCGTGGATACATTAGAATTTGAGATTGCTATATAATTTTTAACGTTAAATATTCTCACTTCTATATTTCTTTTGATCGTATACATATTTTACCTTTTCGCTATAGAAATTAATAAGTAGAATAATACTGACAATCTAGCAGATTCGCACATTGCTATCGTATTCCTTTTTTAATTTATTGATACTTTACATTAATTTATTTGTGCTCATCATTCATATTAAGTTTCATTACTTCGTATCGAATCTAATAGGATTTAATTTGGTTGAAAATGTGAAAACATAATTGATTTTTTCGAATTAAAAAATTTGTATTGTAAAGTTGATATCCTTAAATCATTAACTGTCAACATGTTTTTGAAATTTACATAAAATTCTATAATTTTAATTGCTCAATAAAAATGTTAACTCATAAATATAATGTTTCTATACTTGTGATTGTTAAAAATAATGTATATATAAATAATCTACACTCTGTAAAAAATTAATTTCTTGACTTAACAACAACTCACAATATTTAATTTGATTTAGAATTGCCCCCTCTTTCTATTTCTTGTTTCCCTTTTTCCTGATCAATAATGTGTCACGAACATTTATACGGTTATATTCTTAGAGTAGAAAGTTTAGTTTTCAATGTATTTATAATTTTTCTATTTTTAAAACTTTTTGTCAGTCTGAAGATAACTCGAACCAAAATCAAAACTGTTATAGTTTGGGATAACTAATGTAGCTATTATTACTTTAATAATTCCTTAATACTACATAGTGTAACTTTTACGGAAATAAAAAAGGGGCATGATGTTACACCATCGAGTACTACGAACATTCTAGGCGTCGCGTGGGGAAATCCCATTCGGGTAAGTCTAATAGATGGCAACACTGTATTCCTCAACAAAAACTTATTATAATATTAAATTTAATTTAAAAAGCAATTTGTTTTTTTTTATATCAAGACTGAATAGTAAAACATAATCAAAATATATTTTTAAAATAACAATAATATATATTGCGTCTAAAGACACACTATAATCATAGGAGATGTGACAATTGGCAACACAGAAAAAGTGATAGTATTAAATACGCGTGATCTCCAAGTGAGAACAATGGCAGCTAATTGGTTAAGCAAGCGGGACAAAGTGTATACAGAGCTGAAGACACGAATACACTTAAAAGATGAACTCTAAAAGAACAACGATTAAGAACGAGTACCCATAAGGAATAATTAACGGAAAGATGATTTATCAAGCAGATAAGAAAAGGGAAAGAAACGTTTGAAAGGAAGACAATGGGCTGAAAACTGAAAGACGATACAGAGCTCGTTTCAAAAGAACAATACAAACAGGAATTTGCATAAAGAAGCGGGTAAATAGGTCACTGGTAGAAAGAAAGCAAAGAGCGTACTAAAAGCTACTACACTGAAGCGTGCTTAAAAATCAACTTTAGGACGAGAAACCAGCGATAAAAAGGAAAAAGAAATAACGCACGAAAATAGTGATACACCCAAAGGAAGAAATAAACTATGGGCACGAAAACGGCGCGGTAAGGGAGAAAGCAAACTAATTAAAAGAGAGATAAAAGGAGGAAACAACAAGAACACAAAAGAGGGGTTCGTAAAAACGGCGGAGCAACCAGCGTAAAAGTGAACCGAAAATCAAGCGAATGCCTGAATAAAACGAGCACATCCGTGGCGTGCTTGGAAAACGGCGAGCTGAAGGAAGAAAGAAACTGAGAAAAAAAACCTGAAACCATCTAGGTTGAAAAACTAAAACTGCCGGTGTGCGTGTACTTACATAGCCTAAGGAGAGCGCGAATGAAACAAGAGCTGGTAACATGATAACGATGGCTATGGGTACAATTGAAATAAGCAGTTCTTTCTAAATAACATTTCAAAAGAAGAATTATGAATCCGATAAACCACTTAAATTTTCGAACGAATACGAATAGAATTTCACGCTGTTTCATTAGGTTTTTAGTATGTGCATAAATTTATACACGGTGTTTTCGAATAACATGTACAAGTGGGCGGGAAGCGATTCCTTATGGAAGAATAAGAGAAGCAAAGGGAATAAAATTTTCTTTATTTCGGCTTAGTTTTCGAAATAATCAAATTTGAAAATTCACTCTGTGTTATATGCATTAACGGCTGAGATACGATTCGCCCTGTGACGTATAATTTCTATCGTGTTTATAAACAATGTTCTACGACTTTTGTATCGTAGACTTACACAATTTATCAAGTTATCGTAGATTTACACAAATCGAAAATACATTGATATCTGTAACTTTACTTGTTACTTCTCGTTATTACAAAGAGCGATATCCGAATCGTAAGATTCCCAATCGAAAAACGATACAAAGAATGCAAAGAATTCTTTTGGAAAATGGCTGTTTCCAACCTCAACGACCACTACGAGACTGTAGAAGTATTCGTCAGCGAAAGGGAGGCAATCAATTTCATCAATTCTGTAATTACTATTAAATTATGAAGTAAATCCATTTGTAATTTTTTTTATATCCAGTAACTCGTAAATATTCTGTAAACGTTGTTTACAAACACGGTAGACACTATACGATTACTTTGAAAATTAAGCTGAAATAAAACAAAATGTTATTTTTTTAAAACATTTTTTAAATGTTTATTATTAACCTATGTTCATCTTAATTTTATACTTATTTTGTGTACTTCAAAGAGATTTCTTACGCGTGAATATTAAATAAATAAATAAATCAGCAATTATTAGTAGTGATTATTAGATCATTGTTAATAACATCAGTGATCTTTGAGAAAACATACTTCGAAATAATTAGTAATTTGTTTCTTCGAGACCTACTGTACATCCGCGAAAAGTTGGCTAATGAAAAGAATGGGGGTCTGATTGGTTTCCTACTATAGTTTAAATTTTGACGAGCCCACGGTCCCATTGGCCGAAACAGCAATGTATCGTACAATGAAAGTGGGGATAGGTGGAACAAGCGAAATATTCCTCGGAATTTTCGAAAATAAATCTTTCTTCCCCAGTTAGTTAGAATCTAAGTTTAATAAGTCTTGAGCTACAAATTTATACTGAAATTCATAGCAAACAGATATTCTTCTGTATATTATAACTTCAGCAAAATGTGTACAATGAACTTTATAAATAAAAAGAATGAGAAACGTATACGTTATTGTACACATCTGATGAAAAGAAGCACGAACACGTAAATTGAGAAAAATGGCAACACATCAATTTGACTAAAACTTGGAAGGGGTACTATTATATATCAAAAACTATTACAGATAAACTCGAAATATGAGTATCTCGAATACTTTTCATGTTCTAAATATCACGCAATAAAATATTACCAAAGAATGTCATGCAGAGTTTTATTTTAACAAAAAGTCAGAAACAAATTAAAGTACGTATTTACCATTCTAACTTTGTTTACTATAACTTGAGCTAGTTTCGATAAAACTCAAATTTAAGAAAAGTGATTTGAAAATTTAACAATAGGAATTCGTAATTCACAAAAATAAAAATGTTGTTATTTTTGGTGGACAAAAATTTTTTCGCCTAGTTAATAAACCTTTAAATGTTAACTGATTAATAATATTAAAAAAAATTATTATACTTCAACAAATATTATCAGATTCGCTGTAAATAAATATGTATGTGTATATGTATAACTTTGATACTTGTATCTTATAGTAGTTACAAGATGACTTTCAGAACTTAAATCTAGCATGCATGTATTTATTATTTAAAATTATAATAGCGAGCGTTTGAATACCTTCGTGAGCCACTGTATAAAAGGGAGTAAAAAAATGATTTTAAAACGTATTAGTAAAGAAAACTACCAGAAAAATATAATACTTCTGCAAGCTTTTTACAAATGATTCTTCAAATGAACATCGTTCCGGGGTTGAAAATTCGACACCAGCAGATATTTATACTCAGCAATATCGATGAGCCAGTTATCTCCTCCCCCAGTTAGAAGGAATAAAAATGTTCAATTTACGAATCATTGGGGTACATTTTAAGAATCATTACTGTATGCTGCAAATTAAGTCTTTTTGTTGGACTTATAAACCCATCTAAATAATCTTAACAACGCGTCTAAATGAAATAATATAAACAACTATTTGTCATTTGTATGAGACGGTATCGATATTTTCGATGCGAAAATTCAAAGTCAAACCCGAGAAAAGTGTCGAGAAAGACGTGCTGGAAGCTGGAAAGTTTTGAAGTCGTAGCAAGCATGACCGCCATCGTGAAAGAGGAGGAAGACACGACGAAAGAGAATGGAGATCGTATATGCGGTTTCGCAGAATTGGATAACGTCCGGGGGATATTGCCTTCAATGCCAGGCGACGTCGATGTCGGCGCCTGTGGTGCGCCGGACAATATCGTCCCATAAAATTGGGAATTCTTTTGTCGACGGACCGACACGCGACGCGACGCGACAGTGCAATTCAAAACACAGATAATGAACACGATCGTTGTAACACAACGTTATCGCGATCGGTGTGCGTCTTCAAACCCCCAACCTAGATCCGCGTTACTTCCAAACTATTACGTGCCCGGCCAGAAATGGTGGTGGCTGGCCGAGGAGGGGGAAGGGGGTTGCTGGATGTGGCCGCTTTTAATTAGAAGCCTGAATTATCTGCGCGGCTAGTAACAGGATGCCTAGTCGCGGGAGGAAACGGTCGTTAAAGCATGCGGTCGAATGAACCATTCCGAGGCCGATTTTGAGGATTTTGCTTTAATGCGCGGAGCAGGGGAGAGAGTAGTTCAGGGCCAAAGGAGGCCTCCCCTGCCACGATGGAAACTGTTGGGTGTTGGGTGGATGCGCCTAATTGCAGCGCGTGCGGTCACAGTATTTGTCATAGCCGTTAGTGCAGAGTTGTAAATAATAATAATTATTATTATTAGTATTATTTATGACAAGTTTGAGTTCACTTCTTTCGTAATTAACAATGATATACAACGTTAATGATAAGCATGATTAGTATTCGAATATTTTTGTGATTCACTGTATTTATAATATGGCTGTATAATAACAATTTGTATTTTTATTGTTATTATTTTGTATTATTATTATTTTTAAAGAAGATATACGACTTGCAAATACTACACAACCGTACTACATAAATACAGTGAATCGCAATATTGGGACACTAGGTATGCTTGTGTTTAACGGTCTATATCTTTCTTACTTATGGAAAAGGTGAACTCAAACTTGTTTCTTTCGATAAAGTGTTTATTGTACGTTACAAATATATATATAGGACATTTAACTAATATGATATAATAAAATAATATTATGAATTAAATGGAATCACAGCCAATATAATATTATAGTAAAATGTGCGGACACCATACCGAATCAACATCTTATAAACTAAAATTTAGCTTTAATATTTACAATTAGTAGTATAACCTTTTTGTTTAATCACATACTAAATATAATTTTTTAATTCTTTTGATTCTTTTTTATTCGTTATCGATATTGTTTCTATGCTTCTGTTAAAATTCTCACTACATTTAGCATTAAACATTGGAACTTATGCATTTAATGGTCTCGAAAACGGAAAAATCCTGAAGTTTAATACCGAGATAGCAAAAATACATAATATATGCCCAACCATAGCACATTTTTTAAACGAAACTATAAACGAATATTCCAGAACGCTACTAATATCAAAAGAAGAGAAACAGCTTGGAACTTTATTATAATGTATGAGGATTCCCTAAACACAGAATAGTTTTGCCTAGACCTAAATTGAATTTGAATGTACGATCAATTTTAGAAAACAGGATCACAGGATCATCCTAATTTGAACTCTCCAAAATCCGTCAGTGCGTGTCACCATATAAACATATAAAGTCAAAATTTAGCTGCAACACGTATAAATATGAATACAGATATATCTATACAAACTTAAAAATTATATGCTTAATAGTTTTTGTGAAAATAAAATCCAAATATCAGCCAATTTTAGGCGTTTGAAAGTTGCTGTACAGAAATGTCTCAAAAATGTTAACTACCACATTCTCTAAAGATATTTACGACACTAATAAATATAAATGGCTTTAGAACAACGAGAATAGTACAATAGGGGACCTAAATTTCAGACAATGCACCAATCTCATCATAAGTTCCATCTAAGTATAGCCAATAAAACAAAAGCCATAACGAAGTTTGCAATTCCATTACCAGGATACTCATTCGATATAATGAAATAGACAGATACAGACCTGGAATCAATTAACCGGCTAGTATTACCAGCGATGACTAAGCACTAAATCCATCACCCTAAAGCTGCAATCGAACGGATGACATTTCCGAGCGAAAATGGCGACTCGAGAATCACCGATGAGATATACCGCAAATAGAGAACTTGTAGAAATATTTTGATTATAAAACAAAATTGCCATTAATTCGACGAATTTTCCAATCTAGTACAGAATTTATTCCACTACACCTAAAAGACCTTCAATGTATAATAATGAACTATAATATAGGTAAAAAACATGAAAAGTGAAAAACAAAACAAATATATGGAAAACACCCAACTGCACTGAAATAAAGCTATTGATAAAATTTATATTTATAAAGAAGCAAATTTCATTTTGAGACAATAGGCTTTATAATGGTTATCCAAAATTATTTTATTGTCACAAAAAATTACTGAAACTATACTTTAAATTCCTATCGGGCACGTCTAAAATTTTACCCTGTGCAAGTCCATTTAACATGTTTTAATTACAAATTAGAATCTGTTTTACTCCGTTTTCAAGAAACATTGCATCTTTTAGTTTATTAAGGTATTTATTTTAATTTATGGTTTTTTCATTACTTTTAACATTGTATTTTAACAATAAGGTTGTAGGGATTTTCAGATATAATAAAATACAGCACGAGTATGTAGGTCTATGGATAGGGATAATAAAATAAAATCAGACATAATAATGGAATTTATATTATAAAATAAAATATAAATAGTCACAACTAAGTGCAAATGATTCATATTCCTCTAGATTAGTCAAAAATAGGTCATCCACATTTTCTGAATAAATTAAACACTATACATCGCCTACTTAAAAATTCAGGCCCAAAGAGTGTATCTAATATTTTATTCTATAATTTTCCAAGATTTGCAATGATACCCAATTCAAAATTTTGAAATTATTAGTATTTCCTGATTTAAGAGAAGATTAAATATTTGTATAATTCATTAAAAGCTTTTACTATTGCATTAATTAAAAACTGATCTCAAAAGATTTACTAATTATTTCGGAAACATGACATGTAGAATGTGGTATTACCGATATAAAAGTAAACACTTTTCCTAAAAAATACATTTTTTGTTAAGTATTTTAACACGGAACACAATGGGAAAAATGGATGCCAAAACGTAGTAAAAATATTTCATACCTGAAATCGCATGTATATATCTTTTTCTATGTTATGTACTTCTAATACGTATTTGGGCCATTTTTAGTTTCTTCTGATCTAATTCCACTAATACAATCATTCTTTTTACGTGCTGTTATTTAACTGTGCTTGTAAATATGTATCGAATAATACAGTTCAGTTCTATAACGCTTTTAATTCACTTTGTTTTTCAAGATTTTTTGCTGATATGTATTGTAGAAAAGGGAAGGTAACAATATAGTATTATAAAAAAATCTGGTGATCTTTTCAATTTAAGTAGGACCTAGTTAATTCTTTTTAAGGAATAAAGCCGAGTCAACTGCAGTCATAATTAAAACATAAAATGAAAATTCAAGATACTTAATTAGGTAAAACTCAAAAAATGTCAAAGTTATAAGAACGTTACAATTTGTTATGATTCAAATACATATTAGGTAAACTTGATTCGATCACACATCATTTAATTTAGAAAAAACAACGCAATTATAAACGACGATATTAAAATCGACCACTTCAAAACCGTCTAGTAGATTCTAGAATTAGTAAATCATTAAACAAAATTTTTAATTATAGGTATATTTAAAAAAAAAAGATTAATTTTTCCTGCCTTTTCGAAGAACTGCACCATTTTGTGCATTGATGTTGATTAACAACGACTTCCATCTCGTTGAAACTAATGCAATTCTACCGTACCTCGTTACATTACCGCGGATTTTATCGCTGCGTTAATTAAAGGTAATGGTCGACGATCCTGTAGCTCCAGAAAGTAGACCCTATCTTTTCCATCGAACATCGTTCCCGAACTTCGATCCGGGCTTCCTGCCGTTTCATTTGTTGGGGAAGAAAATATTGGCGAAGTTTTCGACGAAAACGTCTTCCGTTTCTGGCATAATCTCTCGCAGGCGATTAGATAAGCGGATTTAATAATCGATCTCTCCGTTCTGGCAGCTTTCGACAGAATCGATAGAGAAGCTACGTCAGTGGGTCCCTCGTGAAATTAAAATTTGACGATCATTGCTAAGGAAAGAATTTCGCTTCATTTATCTCGATTCGATTCGGCCAACAATTGGAAATTACAGCAAAGATCAATAATTACGAACGATGTTCTCATCTGTAATGATAGACTCGTTGTAATTGTTATTGATAGTGTACTAATTTCGTGACTGTGCAGTCACTCATCTTGTCCTCCATGTTTATATTTTGTTGGCCCGAATTGAAAAGTAACTAATACATTTTATAAAGTAAAGTTTCGTAAGCGTTATTTTTGACTGCATTCTATTTCTAAAAGAATTACAATTTATAGAAAAGTTTATATTTAATATGAAATGTGTAAAAGTAATTTACATAAGAGACAGTTTTTGAAAAAATATTTGACAGGTATTTTTTTTATATACAATGTTTCATAGTTAAAGGTTGTAAACACTCCTTAATTTTGGTAATGAAAAATATATTTCTCTTGACACTGAAATTATTTAATCTAGAAAAACATTGCTTTTTTTATGCCCCTTGTTAGATCTGTGGATACACTCATAGTTTAGTTTTGAAATTATATTTTTCTTTAAAACGAGATTTTATGGGAATATCTTTCATTGCAGAAAAAAGATTAATTTTCTAATGTTACAAAATTAATTTAAATTTAGTTTCTCAGGATTATAATTGCATCTCATTTTATTTTATGTCTATCGAATTCAATGCACAAATTTTGCTGTACTATATTCACAAACCTAGTAATTTTTCGTTTAGGCAAACATTTAGAACAAACGACAATTGTTAGGTAAATTTAATCGAGAAAAGGAAAGAAAATATGTAGTTTAACAACCGTGCATGTTATTCAAACTCTGTTACTTATTAAATGGATCATTTGTACAATCACTCTGTAACAATTACATAGTTCAACATTGAAACTTTCAGTGCTTAATCTAGACGTAACTCTAGCAATAACATAGTGTTCAAGTTTTGAGATAACGGTTAAGTGAATAATTTAACACGAATGCGAAAAGTTTCCACATTGCCCCAAAGTTTCTTTGTTCAATTTGTGGAACCGTTTATAAACTAATTCCTTTTATAAGCATATGAAGTTTAACAATTTAATAATTTGGTAACTAATATGTTATATCGATGTATTTTGTCAATTGCATAAGTTCAATATCTCCGACCTGATACGAATGGCTACAGAGTGTATTTAATTTGAAATTACTTTATTTCAAATCAATTTTTATTGGCAAACAATACTTTTGCGTTGAAAGTGTAATAAAACAATATAAAACATGCACACGTAATTTACAATGCCGCTTCACTTCATTCTGCAATAAATATTGTGCAATATTTCTGATAAACATTTAAACGAATAATAACGAAACATACAGCAAACAATTGCAAAAATCTACAATGATATTGTAAATTGTTAAAATTGACAATTAATGTAATTGTTTAAATTTTGTTAAAAGGTGTAAAAAAATAATTGTGAAATAACTTATACAAACTTTCCAATATTAATTGAAATAATGAATTAAGAACGCATGCGTAACAATTTGTAAAACATGAATTTATTTCATGTTTCAATATTTGTTAACAAGCTTGCAATATTAGAAATATCTTTGATCGATTGCATCTATGAAGTAAATTATTCGTAACTATTAACATTGTTAATAAATATATTAAAAGCTTATAAAATAAGTAATACGAAATGCTAAATAATAGTGAAGTATAGTTACCATCTAATATACAGGGTGGTCCACGTAACGTGTACAGCTCGATAACTTCCAAAATATACGTTGCACGAAAAAATTTTATACACAAAAGTTGCATGGCTTAAAGGGCCACATTATGTTTGGATTTGTTTTGGCAGGGTTCGAACCTGCAGAGCAGAAGAAGCTCGGAACTTGCAGGCAAATACCTTGTCATTCACGCCACGCTGGTTGTTTGGGCCACATTATGTACTGCATTTATTTTTTTTATAGTTGGAGGCATTTCGGAGATTTGAAGGTCAACTTCGTTTTTTTAAAAAAAATGCTATATTTTTTGTATAAAAGTATGGAAGAATATCGAATTCTGAGTAAAAAAGTATTGACCTTTATTAGCCCTAAACCTAATAGCTAACGAGTAATTTCACATTATTCCTTGATTATTTTCACTGTTCTACAGAAATCTATGATAAGGTTGGGTCTCCAATTTCATATTACGTGAAGAAAATTTACAAGAAATAAAGTGAAATTACTCGTTAACTATTAGGTTTAGGACTAATAAAGGTCAATACTTTTTTACTTAGAATTCGACATTCTTTCATATTTTCATACAAAAAATATAGCATTTCATTTAAAAAAACGAAGTTGACCTTCAAATCTCCGAAATGTCTCCACCTATAAAAAAAATAAATGCAGTACATAATGTGGCCCTTTAAGCCATGCAACTTTTGTGTATAAAATTTTTTCGTGTAACGCATATTTTTGAAGTTATCGAGCTGCACAAGTTACGTGGACCACCCGGTATATTTAATTAATCACGTCTCTTAATTGACTATACTTATTTATTATTTGATATTAATATGTATAACTGTTACTTAGAATCATTATTTTATATCACTGATGTTGGTATTGTGTTTGGTTCATTGTAAACAATTCTAAACAACTCATTATTATTTCAACACATTTATTTCTATTTTAACAATGAACGTACATAGGTATTTCTACACGTGTCTCCGCATAACACTATTACACACTACACGGGCACTCTACTCCGGTATTCCCCCTCATTCCAGCGCTACCAACTCCAATCAGTAAAAATAACTACACAACTAATTCATAAATTTAAACATAAACTGATAGAATTATTAAAGAAAGCTTATTTCACAACGTATGTTTATAACTTGTACATATATTTTAGAAATTATTTAGCATAGATTAATTAATTTATAGATTATTGTATAGACAAAAAAATTGTCCCAAAGAAAATGTGTAATGATAAAATACGTATATAAATTACAAGAATATAATAGGAATTAGGCAAAAATTATATTCACCTGTTTATCCGAAACATATCTTTTCGTTTATAATTTAAAGTCTATTCTGGTGAATGAATATTTATGTAGCTGCAGTATTTTGACTATATACAGATAACATAATAATCAGGATTCTAATTGAAGTTTTGTATAAAGCAATTATTGAAATATAACCTGCTTTTAAAATATAATTATAATTTTAATTTTAGATAAAAATGCTTAAATTTAATTAAGGGCCGTGAAAATAAATAGAGTGAAGTGAAATGAATGTCAGTGAAAAAAATTTTCTAATAATCTACAACATCTATATTTATTGGGAGAATATTTAAATTTAATAAACTTTAAAATATGTAGTCAATAATTATTATAATTACAAATGATTATTTATTAAAATTATATATTTATAAATTAAAGCCACATACAGGTACAATTAAATTTTCGAAGCATTTTAAATACATATTAATGGCATAGAAAGTAATAGCTAAAATTGTGATGAAATATTTATAATTAAATTTCTCTAGGATATACGAAGATAATTTCGTTATAATATTGATATGTATCACGAGTCAAAGTCAGCTTCAATTGTTATTATTTTCGACTAAAATAATTTTTCTCCGGGAAGGTAAACATTTTACTTTACTACACAAGAATTAAATGAAGAAATTCTTCATTAATCGAAGAGTTGATCGAAACGCACGAAGTACAGCACAGAAGCTGATGTTTGCTTTGCGGCGGTTGGCTGCGTGGAAATCAAACTAGATCGATGAAGAAGCAATTATCGTACAGCTGTCGCAGTGTCAATGTCTACCAAGTTGGTTGATGCAGTTGCGCAAACTTTCGAGCCCTTCAGGCCTGAATTCCAGCATCCCTCGCTGAAACTCGCGATCGTCGGTGAACTTTACGACGTCGCCCGGAAACACGGTCGAATTTCCACGAAGAATACTAACAAGCACCTGCGTTATACTTTCGTGTTCTATTTATTATGTTTGTCGAGTCGGGTAGCTTCTGTATACGTTAACGTCGCGAGCACGCGTTGCTTTCGCTGGTCACGCCTTCGTTAATTATCGCGAAAATGGAAATCTACGCGTAATCAACGAGAAACGAAGTTTATAATCTCTTTAAATTTCATTTCCTCGCCAAGTACGGATACCAGCTATTAGTATCCCGATGGAACGAAAATGTTTAACAGTGCTCAAAAGGATTTGTTGAAACATCGAAGCAGTTAAATTTTCAATCGTAATTAATATGCTTAATGCTTTGTAGTTCAAGTTTCTAAGGTATTTCAAAGAAGTATGGTCTACAATTTGAGTAATTAATTTAGAAACTTCGATAGGTGTATGGTTTGGAAAAGCAACCCTTCATTTAAATTTTTGTAACACCTTTGCTTGAATATTATATTATATATCTGCATATATTAGAACAAAATATTAAATACCCAATAATTTGGAAAAAGCATTCAGTATAAAAAACAACATAAATAAAATGATAAAACCTATTGTGCTCAAGACAAATCTATTATTTAATGAAAAATTATACTAGTTATTGACGTTTGAACAAATTTGAGTCTAAGAAGCACTGTCATGACCCTGTGGGCCCTTAAATATTCCCCCCGGGCCCCCTGACCCTCTGACTCCCCTTCAGGAGTCAAAATAAAAAAAACGCCAAAAAGGTAAAAAATGGTTCTTTTTTTCATTGTACAAACATGAAGCACCGTCGACATTAGTATTACCCAGTGTACACCACAAGGAGATTGTTCGATCGGATTTTGCACACCATGTGGCCCTGAAGAGGGTCGTTTTTATAGTTCTCTCTATTTGACCATAAGAATCTCAACATTCATGTTGTCTTGATGCCCTCTATTAGCGCAGATTAACACTTTGTTGGTAGATAACAGCCTTATTCACGATTTCGGAATCGTACCAAACGTCAAGTTCTTATTACTCTTACTGCATCTGTCAATCCGGTGCCAAAACATTGGGTACATGCGCACATATTGCAAGTGTTTTAAGGTTTTTAGGATTTGCTCGTCATCAAAGGCATGTCAAATATTCGGATGGCAATCTTCTCAATACGACCAGAGATGCCGCTAATAGAGACCATCCAGACAATATGAATGTTGAGATTTTTATGCTCGAATAGAGAGAACTATAAAAGCGGCCCTTTTCAGGGCCACATGGTGTGCAAAATCCGATCGAGCAACCTCCTCGTGGTGCACACTGGGTAATGCTAACGTCGACGGTGCTTCGTATTTGTACAATGAAAAAAAGTACCATTTTTTACCTTTTTGGCGTTTTTCTATTTTGACTCCTGAATGGGAGTCAGTGGGTCAGGGGACCAAGGGGTAATATTTAAGGGCCCACAGTACAACTACTGAGTTTTAAGGGGTCAAATAAATGGACAACAGTGCTTCTTACACTCAAATATACTCAAACGTGGTACTCTAGAATAAGGCGCACTATTATTGACTTTTGACCCTCCGTATCTCGGAAACTTTTCAATTTACGAGCGTGGGCCCATTGGAACTTTTCATCAAGACATCATGAACTACATCATACAAAAGTTCAGCTAATTTAACCGGGGGCTATTTTCCATAAGATCAGGTCTTTTAAATAAGCATTTTTAATGCTTTGAGGTTGAAGTGTAGCAAAACAATTCAGTAAAGCGGAGTCTAAAATTTAAATAGATCATTTTCTATCCTCAATAGGTATTTATCTTCAGAAATGAATCGTTAATTTATATCTTCGTATCCTTTTTATATCTAATGTATAATTATTTTATGTATTAGCATGTACTAAAACAAAACATCTTTAATTAGAATGAACACCAATGAATTGAGCAATATGTAGTTCCATTTTTTAAAGAAAAGAATAATTTGGTTATAATCTAAAATAGTGTTAAAGACAAATCTGTTATTTATTGATAATTTATAGTTGCTAAATTTCTGATTTAAGTAAACATTCCTAATGTCTTGTGGTTGAAGAATGCATTGTAATTCAATAAAGCTGAGTCTAGAATTTAAATGATTTATTTTTAATTCTTAGTAGATGTATATTTTGGGAAAACTTTGTTTTGTACCTTTTTTTACATCTAATATGAAATTATTTTATATATCCGCGAAGAAAAATTTTGTTAGAGTGATTATATTTTTCGAAGAAAATGAATTTGGATCGATTAGAATACATATCGCGTGCTTGATAATTAGATTTATATAACGATAATACTTATTTAACGATCGGTGAATAAAATAGCTGTTGGGTTATCGTCGACCTGTGTTAATAGTTCCTGTTAATTGTTCCCAACTGTAATGAAGCCACAGGCAATTAAGACTCGCATGGGCGTTGCGCTGAAGATTGAACTATAGATAACTAGTTTGACGTTAGTAATGAGAGAATACTAATATGCTGCAGGTGTAATCTAATTCCGATTAGACAGCCGTTCATCTCCCAAATTTCCACGCATTGATTCACTCTGTGTCCCGTCAGCGATCATTGTATTTACCTCCGAGTGAAATACACATTCCATGCTATTGTTTCGTCTCTGATTCTGACGATATTATCGTATTCAAATTCGTTAATCGTAAACGAAGACAAATTTGAAAACATTTCAAACAATAGAACGTGATTAAACCCGGTTTGTTTAGTTACTAGGCAGCGAAAACATTTTTTGTGACTAAACTTTGCTCGTTTGAAAGTTAGATCAATATAAATGGACGGAAATTGTCGAATAAAAAGTTCGTTAGTCTTTATCAATTTTTATACGTTAATCTGAGCATTTTTGAATTTACAGTATAACATAGTTAAAATTTATATCCATATACTGTTTTAAATATTTAGAGTATTAGAATCTACGACAATCCAAATCGAAAAAAATATTATGTATTCGCCACAATAATATTTTTAATCGATAAAAATTAAAATAATTGTTTGCTTGGCTAAAATTCACATTTATCGTTGTATTAGTATCTTCAAACTTTGTAAACTTATTATAACGTTTTCGACTGCAATTTCAATTGTCCTTGGTAAATTACATAATAATCTGCAGTGTAATTGTATGCAAATTTTAAAAATTATCAATAAATTATAATTGAACTTCCGTGCTTAAAGAAATATCTGTAAACAGGTTACAAAATAAAATAAACATTATTTGGTCAATCACAAATCAAATTAAATCATGTCCAATGTTCGTAAAGAGTATTTAAAATCATGATCGATGTATTGGTATGAAAAATTTGGTATGAAAAAGACATGAAATATCTGTGTATAGAGGAAACAATTACACAACATTTACACTTTATAATTTCTCTTTTCTACATAAAATATAACGTTAAAAGTCAGAGTTAATGAAAATAAAAAAACATTTAAACCCAAGAACAAAATATGATTTACTTGAGAGAAATGTGTGGTACAAAGATATTTAATAATACTATTAATTATTCACCACTGGGTATAAAAACGAATATGAAAAGAAGACAAGATTACCTACTCCGTTTTACATAAGAATCAGCAATTTGCTTGAAGAAACTGGTCTCAATCTAAACACATTCATCATTGGTAAAAAGAAATACCCATCAGATCTATCATGGATGACCAACATACCAGCAGTAAACTTTGACTTAGCATTTAATAGGAAGGATGAAATTTCCCCCATGACCTTCAAAGCTCTCTTCGAAGAAATGCGTTCAACCATCCCTAACCGCGCGTAGATATACACAGATGGCTCTAAATCTAAAGAGGGAAATGGCTGCTCAATAATTACATCGGTTGCCAATATAAGTTTAAAACTCCCTGAAATCCTGTTAATTTTTTCATGTGAAGCAATTGCTATTAAAAAAGCTCTTCAACTCATTAAAATCTCAACCCACAAAAAGTTTGCTACCTGTTTAGATTCTAAAAGTTCTTTACAGGCGATACGAGACCCTAATATATCTGACGAATTAATTCAATATAACCAAAAGATATACAGTATTTTCTCTATATAAGCTCAGAACTCGTCCACGATATAGACAAATATCGTATCCCCTCTACTTATCCCCACTGCGTACCGTTAGAACCCAGCACTCGCTCAACCGGCGAGTGTGCCTTCCTATGGGCGGTTCCCCAGGATAGCGGCCCGTTTGACGGTCGGTCGTCGAGCATTGTCAAATTTTTTATTTTTCCTTTTCTTGTTTTAAAACTTTTAACATGTCTGTGACAGTTTTCTGATTTAACTAAGATCAAGTACAACATAATTTTTATTATTGTTTTTCATAAATTATAATATACATTTGTCCTTTCTTTAAAGTGTATCCTCGTCTGAAAAAAGGAATTGTAATTTAATTGACCTATCATTTATTTGCTGAAATCGTGAGAGAACTCAGAGTAAAATAAGTTGGTTAAACAGTTCAAATTCGCAAGTTTGTATCTTTTTGAGTCATATCACTATTGCAGTAAATGAGCGATACATACATATATGTACTTTAGTTATGACACGATTTAACTAGTACATATACAATATTAAATCAACAACGAAATTTATCTTTATTTTGTTCTTCCTTTTTTCGAACTTCATCAACATATTCGTGACACTTTTCTAATTAAAATGTCACCAAATACGATATACAATTTAGGTCCTATTTACTAACGCAATAAGAAATCAAAGGCATGCATCGCTCAAGTGGCTCCACGTCGGCTGTATCGAAACACAGGCGATGTTTACGCGAGCCTATACAGAATCAGTATTTCATTCTGCGACCTCTACCAAGAGAGGTAGAGGTCAGAATTAGAACACCGATTTCGTATAGGCTCGCATAAACATCGCCTGTGTTTCGTTACAGCCGACCCGAAGCGAAGGAAGCGATAGCAAATTCGGCGATGCTCGGCCGCTCAGTCCCTCTTTGTCATATGCTCGCTGTTCTTTTCTATACTCGCCGCCTCCAGTAGGCGTCAACAAAGTATCAAGAATCGTTTCTCGTCCACGATATAGCCGAGCGTTGAGCCCCGAGAGCGTCGCTTCTATAGAGACAATACTGTACTCACAAAATCTTAAAGAGGGAAAAGAAATAGCGTTTACATGGATTCCTTCCCACGTAGGGATCAAAGGAAATGACAAAGCAGACCTAGCAGCCAAAAGAGCTACACGATATGATACTCTGGACGAATCAGAGATAACTCTATTCCAGGATTATAGAAGAGAAATAAATAAAAGGTTAAAGGATAATTGGAACCAAAGATTAACAAGTCTAGTCTCGTCAAAACTACCATCCTACAAACCGGGAAGCCACAAACCAGTCATTGATAAACTTAGCAGACGCGACCAAGTAATTATCACCCGTATGCTAATTGGCCACATCAGGTTAACTCATACTTATCTGTTCCTAAAAGAGGGTGCACCCAAATGCACCTTATGCAACGAAAATCTTAGCATTAAGCACATAGTATTTGACTGTCATCATCTCAACGAGATTAGTAGAAAACACAAAATAAACTCACGTGAAAATATTAATAACACAATTGCCTTCATCTACACCAAACTAAAAAAAAAGCAAGCTTGTACTCACACACAAACACATTGTATTCCCACTGTGCAACGCGATTGAAAAATGTTAAAAGAATAAGAATATAAATGTACCAAATCGCTTATGACCTGAGTTGTTGATGCGACTTTAAAATCCAATAAAAAAAAAAAATACTATTAGTACTTTACATAACACAATTTAGAGAATTTCAGTTTATGCAGTCCTGTCGGAAATAATCGAACTCGTATTAAAAGGTAAAATTATCTCTTTAAGTGCTATTGACAACGGCATAAGATCGCCCTATCCGTATAACGTTGTTCGCTAAACATATTTAACAAAAAAGTTATTGAACAACTGGTATAGTGTCGATAACTCGGTTCTGAAACGTCGAGAAGTTTGCGAGCCCCGGGGCAGGAGTTGCATATTGTTGCAATAAGGGTCAAGCCGGCCGATAAACTTCATGAAGCTGTTCGGGAACGTGCTATAACTCAGAGTCTTCCACCAGACGAGAAATACCGGCACAGAATTGTCCATTCAACTTGTAACTCTTAATTTAGAAGCGGAAACAAGAACTTCCGTCTCACGGTTCCCTGGAAATTTGTACCGGCGGAGGTGCTCTTAACGAAATGAAGGTACTCGCCACTTTTAAATACATTTCTTGTCTTAAGATGGTTGTCTGGAACTCTAGGCCGGAAATTGGAAGTTCTTATATTTTCCTCTAAGAATAATTGGACCCCTATAAAAATTGATAAGCTCCGTATCTCGTCCAACCTTGTTTAAGATCTATATTATTTCTTCGTAACAATCTTTCGTTACTGCTCTTCGTAATTTAATCTTGGAATATTAATTTCAAAAGTGTGTAAACTCTGATAACTTCTTGAAATATCACGGATTTTAATTTACAAGGAAGCACCGCAAACGGCTAGACTCCGATTTTGATGAAACTTTGTAAGCTTGCAAAACTCAACAGACATACCCATGAAATCCTACGCAGTTTCGAGGAAAAAATTCGAGTGGATGCTGATATTTTTCGGTGAAAAAAAAAATTTCAAATCGTTCTGGAAAAATTATTTTTGGTTGCGGGGGTCAATTGTAATCATTTTTGGTCAATAAACATATCCGAGAAATCCTACCCACTATCTAGACAAAATTACTTACCGAAAATATAATCTGAAGCCTAAATATAATCCGAAATGATTCCCCGAAATTACATGTGAATCTTTGAAACATCATAACTCCTGAACGGATTGGATGATTTTAATGTTTCAAAAGGCAAATAACGCGTATTTTGGCGTAGAATATGTATAAATTACAAAAATATTCGAAAAGTTGTTTCTTAACCCCGTAAAGTGAGAAAAACCCCATAAAAATGATCCAATTTTTAAACAACTATAACTCCTATAATAGTGAATATATTTCAATGAAACTTTTTTCTGAAGTAGAGCTCATAGGTACCTACAAAAACGTATTAGCCAACTTTTCTATATGGCGCCAAACAAAATTACTAAAAATCAAAAACGAATTTTTAAGAAACATCGACAGAGGGTAAATTTTTCGATGGAAAAGAAAAATTTTAAAGCGTTCTGAAAAAATTATTTTCGGTTGAAGGAATCAATTACAATCATTTGTGGTCGATAAATATATCCCTGAAATCCTATATACTTTCGAGAAAAAAATTTGAGTAAGTGGACTTTATCGACAAAATTAAAAACTTTCAAATCGTTCTGGAAAAATTATTATTGGTTGCGGGGGTCAATTACAATCATGTTTGGTGAATACACATACTCTCGAAATCCTACGTACTTTCGAGAAAAAAATTCTTTACCTAAAATATACTGTGTGGCCGGAAATGTTTCTATAACTTTTTAACGAGGCCCCAATCAACAAATTAGTATCTTTGATTTTCGTTTTATTTTGGCCTCTAGAATCTTCCATTAAAATTTTTCCCAGGGCTGGCCGAATACCCTGTATAAAACTCTAAGCCTTTTAGCTATCTACTTAAAAACAACAAGAACAAATAGTAATACCTATCTCATTTAATAAATTACAAAATATGTATATCTACTATTTGTAGAAATAATAAATTCATCATTATCAAAATATCAAATTCAGTTTAAGATTGTATAAAATTACTTTTTACAATACTCAAATAAAATTTAAAGGAATAAATGCCATAAGGAAATTTAAAACACAAAAGATCGATATTTTTCCCCATAAATTTGATTATGCTCAATGTATAAATATAATAATGAAAAATCATTGGATCTCATTACTCTAATGTTATTATCGTATCCGATTACCTTCGTCGTAATTTTTGCCGAAGCACGCAACATTTTGATCGCGAAATGAGAGAATTTTAATATTCTGTTTATTGCTCAGAACGACACCGCAGCTTTTGCATTCGTGTCGGTAGTAGTTTCCCATTTGCGATGCGAATGTATGCAAAACACGGTAATTGAAACACTGTTTATGAACATTTTAATTATGTATCGCGTGCAAATATTACGTGATGCAAATTAAAGACGGTTAATGAAATTTTCAATTCCACGAATTATTGTACGCACACATTTCACGAATGATTTTTATAACGATGCATTTTATATTCCGCTCGTTTGGAAACGAAACTCCAAGAAAAAGTGTATCGACGCCGGTACGCGATTCTTTTAGAAACTATACGAGATTAACTGTGTATATCCCCGGTGGGTCGTAAAAGGAGTATTACCTCAAGATTTATTAGCTGGTTCATGAGTAACAATTTTACGGGCTCGCTGTTCGAAATTCTGTGTTAATTAACAATCGCGTCAACGCTATATGGGGTTCATGGTTAATCTTCGAAAAGAAGGAAGCTATATGCGGCCAATCGTACAAGTGCCATAAATTGTTGCATAAATCTGCTAATTAAACACACCGTAATCGTGTAATGGGTACAATTATTGACCAATAAAGCGTCGCTGTCTATGGTTGGAGAACAATGTGGCTCCGTCATGACAAACCACGGGTTAAATAGATGAAATTTCAGATATGAGATCCGTTTTAGTAGGATTACGTTGTTGTTCTGACTAATTGGATTTATTAGAATATTCTATTAGATTGCCTACACAAACGATACTACAGATACGGAAATAATAAACAGTAAACACCGTGGATACAGATGGTACAATTACAGTCAGTCCCATAAATATTAGCACTATCAATGTATATACAGGGCGTTCGGCCACCCCTGGAAAAAATTTTAATGAAAAATTCTAGAGGCCAAAATAAGACGAAAATCAAGAATAGCAATTTGTTAATTGATGCTTCGTTAAATAGTTATTAAACTTTAAAGTTCCGCCTGTAGAACGGCAACTTGAAAACAGCTACGTAAGCGCGATAATGGCTCTCACTCAGAAAACTGTAAGGCTGTCGATACGTCAGTGAATAGATATATCTCATGCTGAGTGAGAACCACTATCACGCGCCCGTAGCTGTTCGCAGGTTGCCATTCTACAGACGGAACTGTAAACGTTAATAACTTCTTAAAGAAGCCTTAAACAACAAATTGGTATTCTTGATTTTCGTCTTATTTTGGCCTCTAGAATCTCCCATTAAAATTTTTTCCCAAGAGTGGCCGAACACCCTGTATAAAAATTTTTTAAATTATACAAATTCGTTACTATAAATGTATAAAGTTTATTCGAACAAAATTTTGGTAAAATTCGAAGACTTATAACGAAACTACATTCTTTCCTATTTATTAAGCCGTCCTGTAACTTTTCAGACTAACGAGGATAAAATTCGCAATTGTTTAGAATGAAAACGAAGTTTAGATATCACATAACATTATACCTTGTAAACCCACAGTAGAGATTTGTAATGCGGTCATCTCGTTTCTAAAAAGCTGCAAATTATTTATTTAAATCATTGTAACATACGATGTAATGCAAAATAATCTCAAGAGACATTAAAATTGCTTGAATTAAAAAAAAAAGAATCGAAATTTATCGGTTCACAAAAAGTTCGAAATTTTAGATATGCCAATATAAATTAGTACGAAGAAAAATTTGTACGAAAACCTCTAATCTGTCACTTAATTTCGACAAATATATGGGATTGACTGTAGTTAAATAAACTATTTTCTTTAGACGCATGGCGAACAATAATTTACCCCCTTTCTCTATTATTAATTCAGACAATATTTTTTAATCGATGCGTTTGCGAACATATTCCCAGAGGTAACATTTATTTGTTTGATGACCCTATCTGAATCCTACTTTATGAAACACCCTGTATAACGATTTATTCGATTGTACAGTTAAATATTTATTTCCTCATTGTAAAATATTTCATTCTATAATTCGGACTCTAATATTCTTATATAAAAAGGAGTTTTGCACATCTTTGCTCTTAGCTTGAACAATTTTCGAGATATTGAATCTTAGTCTGTATTTTTTAGTACTACGACGTTCAGCCCTTATCATACTCTTATAGTCTTACTTATTTTAAAAAGCTCTGTGACTTTACGTCTCTGTTTAGTTTCATCCACGTTCAAGCTACCCCCTTGGCGATTTTATCCAAGTTGAGTAGCTATAACTGTACGTGGTTCCTACGAGATCTCACAGTATGTACCATCTGCGTTTCAGACCACAGAAAAATAGATAATAAGAGTTCCTTATAAATAATACTTTATTCAAACTTTTTTCCATAAGCATCCTCTTTAAGAAAACGTTCTAGTAAGGCTATATTTCTAGACGATACGATATTTGTCTCCTTACAACCATCATTTTATATAACTAAACAAAATTAATGACGATAACAACGTCTTTTATTTAAACGAAATCGAATCAACTATTTAAAGTTTATTATTTTATCAAAATGAAGAATAATTGGAAAAAGCAGAGAATACAATAGAAAAAAAAGCTGCGAACGAAAAGCTTAAATTTTTGTTTAAAAGTAACAAACATTAATGTTTTCTATTTGATTTTTATTTTATTCATAAAGTGTCGTCGATTCTTTTGTTTGAATTATTATTTATAAAATAAAATACTCAGTTTGACTATAAGACCAATTAAATTAAATTAACTAGTTGGACACTTTATTTTCATAAAATAGTATTACTGTTTTCAATAAATGATCATATAAAATAGTGAATGTATGAGAACTCGAATAAGGAACTATTAAAAGAAACGAAAATTTTTTAAGATGACAATTCAACAGTTCCTCAAACAAATAAACGTGGAAGAATAAATTTATCTTATTTGTAGTATTTTTTTTATAGAATATATCTTTATATTCAATAGTAATACAAATTTCTTGTGGAAAAACAGTGAAAAATCTGTTTGGCCTGGCACTTTTATTCTATGCAGATTTGGGCAAATTTTATTCACTCGCTTGAATATTGATTTAAAAAATCCGTTAATAATTAAAGGGTAAACAAAAGTTAGTTTAGGAATAAATTTACAATTTTTATTCGTTATTCAAGAATAAAATATGCTCAACTCTGGCTTATGAATATCTAACATAAAAAGAATGAGGTATTTCTTTCACAAATTATGTATTGATAAACAAGAATGGTACCTTTAATCACATTTTTATTATTTTTTTACACATCAGTATCAGAATCGCGAAAAAATGTCTTTTGCACACTGTTGTAAATAGCATTTAACTGTATCTCATTTGCTTACATTGTTCCTCCGTATCGCCTCTAACATATTTAACGGAGATAACAGCAATAAATTCGTGGAACACCGACAACTGTAGTTTCTTTTACGTAATGCATTTGAAGAAAAGTTCAAGGTTAACTTGATTCTTGCAATGATAATCGTTGGTGATCGAATAACATCCAAATTAAATCAGTATTACAGCAATTCTGCTGTCTGTATTTAAATAAAAAAATCGAGTTTAAATAAAAAGATAATTAAAAATTAAAATATTCCTTTTGTTTATTTAATTACTTACAACGTTTTAATGGTAGTTGTTGGTGATCGAATAACATCTAAATTAAATCAGTATTAGAGCAATTCTGTTGTCTGTAATTAAATACAAAAATCGAGTTCAAATGAAAAAATTAATAAACATTAAAATGTTCCTTTTGTTTATTTAGTTACGTTTAGACCCTCTATGAAATACTCTTCAGGTAAATAACGTACTTACGAGTTTCTACAAAATATAATTAATCAAAGCAACAAAGAAATATTGTAATTAACTAAAAAGTAAAAAAATCTTGCTCCATAATTTTGCACAATGTATTTTAATCAGTAACCTTTACGTAATAACTTTTTACTTCTTAATGATACCTTTTACAAGGAACTTTCGCGAACAGTCCGGCTTCGATTTTGATGAAACTTTGTACACTTATAAAGCAGCCAAAAATAATCGACACGTATTTTTTTTTACCTGCGATAACTCGAGTTTAAGGGGTGAAACCACCCTTTGAAGTTTTGGCTCGAAACGACTACAGTATTTTCTCTATATAAGCTCGGAACTCGTCCACGATATAGGCAAATATCATATCCCCTCTACTTATCCCCACTGCGTACCGTTAGAACTAAGCACTCGCTGTATCGGCGAGTATGCCTTCCTATGGGCGGTTCCCCAAGATAGCGGCGCGCTTGACGGTCGGTCGTCGAACATTGTCATACGATACGGGCTCAAATTACTAAGGTAACACTAGTGCAATAATACAAATTTTTTATTTTTCCTTTTCTTGTTTTGAAACTTTTAACATGTCTGTGACAGTTTTCTGATTTAACTAAGATCAAGTACAACATAATTTTTATTATTGTTTTTCATAAATTATAATATACATTTGACCTTTCTTTAAAGTGTATCCTCATCTGAAAAAAGGAATTATAATTTAATTGACCTATCATTTATTTGCCGAAATCGTGAGACAACTCAGAGTAAAATAAGTTGGTTAAACAGTTCAAATTCGCAAGTTGTATCTTTTTGAGTCATATCACTATTGCAGTAAACGAGCGATACATACATATATGTACTGAAGTTATGACACGATTTAACTAGTACATATACAATATTAAATCAACAACGAAATTTATCTTTATTTTTGTTCCTCCTTTTTTCGAACTTCATCAACATATTCGTGACAGTTTTCTGATTAAAATGACACCAAATACGATATACAATTTAGGTCCTATTTACTAACGCAATAAGAAATCAAAGGCATGCATCGTTCAAGTGACTCCACGTCGGCTGTATCGAAACACAGGCGATGTTTACGCGAGCCTATACAGAATCAGTATTTCATTCTGCGACCTCTACCAAGAGAGGTAGAAGTCAGAATTAGAACACCGATTTCGTATAGGCTCGCATAAACATCGCCTGTGTTTCGTTACAGCCGACCCGAAGCGAAGGAAGCGATAGCAAATTCGGCGATGCTCGGCCGCTCAGTCCCTCTTTGTCATATGCTCGTTGTTCTTTTTTATACTCGCCGCCTCCAGTAGGCGTCAACAAAGTATCAAGAATCGTTTCTCGTCCACGATACAGCCGAGCGTTGAGCCCCGAGAGCGTCGCTTCTATAGAGACAATACTGTATTTCGAAAACGGAAAGACATACGAAAAAATTGTTAATGAGCGAGGTTAATGATTTCTTATGTACAATAACATGGTGTTACAAAATTTAACAAAATACAATTTATTTATAAAAAAAAAAATTTATTAACTTAATTTTTCATTTTATTGAAATTTTCATAATGACAAAAAATGACGAGCATTTTATTCCAAATCCATTGGTATGTAATATTTTTAAATTGCCTCTTACAGTTTTGCAGATTTTGATCATTTACATCATGAGCACACATCGACTATGGTAGTAGCCGTTCTAACTTTGATTTTAATGAAGCACTGTAGGCTTGCACTAAATTATACAGTAACAAGTAGTAAGTAATAATAACAGTAAAAAGTTTCTTAACAGCAACGAAAAGATTAATTGTTTTTATTGTCCACCTATGACATCGTGGCAAAGGTGGAGCGATTTATACATAATAAATATATACAGTGTGTATACCAGGGGATAAAGATACACTTATTATTCTCATGACGTACTTGCTTTAAAATACAAATTGAATAAATAAATATTGTAATTTCTGCGGCTTGCCTATCATGCAGTTTGAGCACGTTATCTAAATCTTCACTGTTGTGAAAGCATTTTGTGTAATCTGTATAATAAAAATACTTGTCATTTAAAATCGAGACTTTCCAGCTTTTGTTGCGTTTGTTGAGTGGAACCAGGGACCCACGCCAATTAATAGCGCAGAAGAAAATTTAAGGGATGTATTATTCGATTTAATTGTAAGAAGTGTCGAAGACACGGCATTCCTGGTTGAACATGAAACGTGTGTTGAAATGGACGGGACGCCTATCGAACAAGAAATTCAGGATGCTGATTTGAACTGGTTGTGGGTAGATGAAGAGGAGGACGTTGTATGTCATTCGAATAAGGAATACATCTCATTCGAATATAAAAAAAAAGCTGTGGCGTACTGGAATAGCGGTAAGTCGAAGCGATTAAAATTAGACACCGTACGTTCCAAATTCCATCACGTGAAATCCGAAAGAATGCTTCGTAAATGGGCTTTACAAGTTGAACAGGGTGGCACAAAAAAGGAAAAGATAAAATGTATTGCATTTAATAAATGTATGGAAGCTCGGCAGTTAAGAGTAATTGTGCATGAAGTAGATCTACGGCGATGGGCTTTACAAGCGAGGGATATAGAAAATGATGTGCGCACAAGATGTAAATCATCAAAATCTGCAAAACTGTAAGAGGCAATTTTAAAATATTACATACCAATGGATTTGGAATAAAATGCTCGTCATTTTTGTCATTATGAAAATTTCAATAAAATGAAAAATTAAGTTAATAAATTTTTTTTTTTTATAAATGAATTGTATTTTGTTAAATTTTGTAACACCATGTTATTGTACATAAGAAATCATTAACCTCGCTCATTAACAATTTTTTCGTATGTCTTTCCGTTTTCGAAATAGTCGTTTCGAGCCAAAACTTCAAAGGGTGGTTTCACCCCTTAAACTCGAGTTATCGCAGCTAAAAAAAAATACGTGTCGATTATTTTTGGCTGCTTTATAAGTGTACAAAGTTTCATCAAAATCGAAGCCGGACTGTTCGTGGAAGTTCCTTGTTAGTAATATGTGGCTCCAAAATTTCTTTTCTATATTTTTCCTTACCGTGAAACATGTTTTGTTTATTTTCTGGTTTACTCCAATATTTCTGTTTTGTTATATTGATTAATTACAATATTTAAAAATTCGTACGTTTTTTATATAAAAAGGGTTCCACAGAGTACCGAAACGTATAATTATTGAATAAATACGAGAAACAAGAGTATGATTGCTCTAATAACAGTTGAACTGGAATACCATTCAGTTATCATCGATTATCATCTAGTTTAATATTTAATTCAAGAAAGACATTAATGTCCTGTAAATTTTGAATTTAGTGGCGATTCGTTTTGAGGAAATACTTTGTACACATATTCCAGACTTAATTAAACGTTTATCAAATTTCAATGTATTCATCTTGCTTAAATTAATAGAGATGCTACAGATGGATAAAGTTAGTGCCCTAACTTATGTTCTTCGTTGACGTTAATTTAGCTGAGAAGTTTAGACTTTCATAGAAATTTGGTAACTCTGGTTCTGAAGACAACTTAATTCCTGTACTAGTGAATTAGTAATTTGGTTGGTTGATCTTTGCATTTACATCAATAGTTGGCGTAATTAAGCATAACGTGATTATATTTTGCTTGAACTAATATTACATACACATAACCTAATAGATGACATTTAATACGTTTAAAGAGGTGTGAATATTGTGATTATTCTTCATTGTGTGATGTATTATAGATATTAATTTTCGCACACCCTAGCAATAATTCAGAATGCAAGCTGCGATTTGATTGCAATTCTTATAATTCTTGCCAAAATACATAGAGTTTTGGTTGGCCCTATATTTCATAGTTTCAAACCCTGTATTTTATATATATTTTTAATAATTTTTTAAAGATACAAAATTATGATAACACCAAAATTATGATAAGAGATCATATACAAATTATGATAAAGTAAAAATATCATTAAACTTATAGTGTAATTGATAAAATAGAAATAAAATGTATTTTAATTATTACTAAGCCCACAAAAGAAATAACAATGTTAGATGATCACGAAATGATACGATCGGTTTGTTCCTATTTAGAAATTACATTTTCGTAATCGTTTATTTATTTACCCGAAACATATGCAACATCGTAAAATCTTACATGATTTTTCTACTGTAACAATAAGCCATTATAGTTAGGTAACTAGATTCTCAAAGTGATTCCTATGGATCTAATCAGAATCAGATTAGGTCTGTAGTGTTCCATTGTATTGATTGTGAATCACTGACCGATGGACCAATCAGTGATGGAACATTTGTCAGTGCAACAGCATACCAATACAGATGGTTTCGTCGCCAATATCCGTGCGTACCAAATGCTATTAACAGGAATCAACTGAACAACAATCTACTCAACGAGAATTTTTTTTATATATTTGTTCTGTTTGCACGGCAATAACTGTTCACTTTCATAGATAACGAAATAAAAGACGAAAAGGCTACGTGAATAAAACAAATAAACTTTATTAATCCTGGAATAGCACTTTGTGGTCTTCCATAACTTCAGCAAAACATTCTGCATTAATACATAAGAAATTGTTTATTTTATGAAGTAGTCATTATTCTGTAAAAAAAACTTGGTCCTGATATGTATAAGTTAGGTCTAACCCAGACCTAACATGTAAATAAAAGTACAATTAATATGATGAAAGAGGTAACGCTTAATTTTTTAGGGATTACAGTAATATCTTCCAAAACATTTTTCTCAAATTATTAAATCTATAAATAAAAATAGAAATTTTGAAAGTCGTGATACTTTTTTCTTAAATTAGAGATATATACAACATTAAATTAATCAAATTGTCTGATTATTTAAACAATAAATTTATCCATCATCGTAGAAGAAATCATTGAAGTGTAATATGAATATTGGTTTTCTTAGTATTTAATAAACATTTTTAGATTTATATTGGTACCAAGTTACTTAGGCCATTTTTTAAATTGAGCATACATTTGTTCTTTTTGATACAGGGAAAAATGATTTCTAAGGTGAATTTTCTTTTGTCATTGTCAACGTACAATATAAGACAACGAAAAAGCATTAATTCATGGAAACTATACGCGTGTATACATGTGTTAGTGTAAATAAACAGAAAACTTGCATGAATTTTGATGCACGCCACTTGCTTCCTCGATATCTAGAAATCGCTCGCGCGAGGATCATTAAATTATTTTTGAATGATTGCCTATGCATTGTAAAACACGAAACGCAATGATATCGACTGTGTTGCTTCGTTAAAATATTTTATCACGTTGAGTTGCACTGAATATCTTTCGTAGGATAAAAATATTCGAGCATAAATAGCTCAATAGAGAATAAACAAAGTTGAAATCGTTAGAATCATGCCGATACATCGTGTCGCGTTTTATCACTGTTAAATACAGCCATTTTCATCAATTAATTGCATTCACAAAGTGCATGTTTGTTGGATATTGTACAAATATTGCTTACAACATTTATTTTTCACTTGCTTTCTGGTACAGATAAATAATATCGTAATTAAAAAAAATTAAACAAATTACTCGACTGACCTGACGAAAAAATACTGAAGAATACTTTTGTCTGCCACACATTTATTTCGGAGGAATGTTCATTGGATTCGTATGCAGAGTTCTTCAACGATCCATTAATTAATTGACTGTTCGATGGATCGAAAGATATGAAGTGAAGTTGTGTCAATTTGTTGATGTTTTATTTTTCTTTCGTAGTATACCTGAGAATATAAGTAGACATTAGTATCTCAATTTTTTTTATATTTTGACGAAGTTCAATGAAGTAATTCGAGATACAAAAATTATTTGTTTAAAAATTGGAATTTTCAACATGAAATATTAAAATTCACAATGATAAAAATAATGTGGTTTTTAATTTCAAATCGTCAGTATGGAACGTATAACGTGCAACGGAATAGTACACCTTAATGGACCCTTAGTAATTATTCAAATACATGTGTATATTTAATAATTAATTGAAAAAAACATATAACGAAACAACCACAAATGAAGAGTGGAAATAAGTAAAGCAGTGAATGCTAAAACCAGTTTTGAGGAAAATAATTCTTTGGTTGTTAAAATATTGCAAAATTTATTTACTGTATGTACCACATTACTTTACAATATTTTTATTTTAATATTTCAAAGACCTGATGATTGACAACAAGAATTTTATATTTTTAGAAAGGGTGAAAATAATAAGATGGGATAATCTAAACAGATTTATTTAGAATTTTGTCAAAAAATGGACAGTATTATTATTGTGTAAATATCATTGTGTAATTAAAACAAAATTTTTCTAAAATCATCGGCCTTTTTTTTCAATATTCGATTGTTAACCTTTAGGGATTTTAGTACCATTTACTATACATATTTTGTCTGTATTTAATCCTTTC
The DNA here is from genome assembly GCF_013123115.1 of Colletes gigas. Lineage (NCBI taxonomy): Eukaryota > Metazoa > Arthropoda > Insecta > Hymenoptera > Colletidae > Colletes > Colletes gigas. The sequence continues at coordinate 1,296,897 of NW_025106675.1, forward strand.
TTGTAAACAGTAATGGTTTTCCAATTTTCCTATCCACTTAATGATTGTTTCATCTTTACAAGGCTAAAACATTTGGAACTAATCTGAATAGAGCTTTACATATGCTTATCAGATAGGTAGTTTCTGAAGCATTGCCCTTCATAAAACTTACTTGTTAAATAACTTCAGATTTTGATCGAAAGATACATATATGCACATCTCGATATGCATAATAACACTTACATTTATGTTAGACAAAATGAAGAAAAAAAATTATTTTTGAGAAGCTACTAGTATTGTTCATCCTAATTCTAATAAGGTATCTGCACTATTATAAACTATGTTTACAAATTAACTGATATAGAAATCACTGTTTCGATTCAATAATTTTATTTTTAAATTATTACTACTTTTATCACATCCTTTATTATATACTGAATGCAAAAAATTCTATGAATTATCGTAATAATATTTCTATCTGTATTTACTAACAATGACCTTTACATAAACATCCTTCTTATATAGGGTGTTCCGTCACCCCTGGGAAAAAATTTTAATGGGGGATTTTAGAGGCCAAAATAAAACAAAAATCAAGGATACTAATTTGTTGATTGAAGCTTCGTTAAGAAGTTATAGAAACATTTCCACATAGTATATTTTCGGTAAAGAATTTTTTTCTCGAAAGTACGTAGGATTTTGGAGGTATGTGTATTCACCAAAAGTGATTGTAATTGACCCTCGCAACCGAAAATAATTTTTTCAGAACGATTAGAAATTTTTTTCTTTCGTCGAAAAAAGGCATCTAATTAGATTTTCGGTGTGGAATTTTTTTCTCGACAGTGCGTAAGATTTTGAGGGTATGTGTAATGACCAAAAATGATTGTTATTGGCCCCCGCAACCGAAAATAATTTTTCCAGAACGATTTAAAATTATTGAATTTAATTGTTAATAACTTTTTAACGATCAACAAATTGGTATTCTTGATTTTCGTGTTATTTTGGCCTCTGTAATTCCCCATTAAAATTTTTCTCAGGGGTGGTCGAACACCCTGTATACAAAAATTTTCTGTTTAATGGCACTTCTAGGCTTTTTCATTTCTACTCTTCAAATATAAAATATTACGTAAGGTCCATCACTTTTATATTTCTCTAGGGCAATATTAATTTTTACAATCGTCTTCTCATAACGGTTTTATATGCAACTGCTCTTTTTCTTTCAGTATTATTTCATATAATCATTTGTTTCAAACGTGTCCTCATACGTATTTCTAACTAATGACACAATTATGCAATCACCAAGGCTACAGTTAAAACTGAGCAAACTCTTGACAAAACTGATTTCTATAAGCTACCGCGCTTCGAAACCGTCTGTTCTAAAATTAACCTCACGATGATATCTTAAATTATTGAATATTAATCTTGACGGTAACATAACAATTTTATATGATAATTTAGGTCTTTTTTGCGCCATTAAAGGATTTGTTTATGATTTTCCGGGAATATATATTTGGTAAACTTAGGGAGGGACCTTGTGACATTCAGATTACCAATTTAAAACGTAACATGAAGAAAATATTTTATTTTTCGATTTTCTTCTATTCTTCTATTCTAAACAAATCATGTTCTTGTGAAGTATCCTTTCCCTTATTAAAATATTTGATGATGGATGTCAGAAAAATGATGTTTCAGCTATGTAAAAAATACCATATTTCAATAGCTATGTCTCCCTTTAGTCTAGACAATATTTTACACACGTTGAGTGTAGTAATATTTTTTATTATCTTTTGCAATTTAAGAGTTATATTGCAAGAAATAAAATTAATGACACTAAACTTTTTAAGTAACTCATTTATTTATATTCTTTTAAATATTTCAAGTTAATTTTCGTTCCAGTAAAAAGTAATTTTTTTAAAAATCTTCAATTATTTCCATAATTATTAAAACTTTTTAAAAATTATATGCTATATTGAAGACAGTAGATTTTTGTTTAGGAATCAATAAAAATTTTTTATTTCTGATGATCCAGTTCGTGCTACGAATTACAGCTATCAATGTTCTGGCAGAAGATATTTTGGGAATCGTGAATAATTTTGCCATTTCGAAACATTTATACCTTTTAAGGATTCGAACACAAAACTGAAAGTTACTTTTATATCCTCTAAGCAGATCTAAACATTTAAGAATTTCCTACGAAAAATCGTTTCAAGTTTTACCTATTTCCAGACGTTTCAGAGTGGCGCCACCCTTTAAATTCGAAAAGTTGCAGCTATAAAAGGTAGCATAGGTATCAAACCGAATCAACGAACATTTCCACAAAGTTCCATTCAAATCGATGTTTGACAGTTCGTAATGTTACCTCGTTAATCTCTTTGTGAAACTGTGAAAGTTAAATTCCTTTAGAATCGAGGAATTCGAACGAGTCGAGGCTTTCGGAAAATAAGACTGAGTCCGTTAACTATGCAAAACCTTCGGAATCGATGCTTATTAACGCGCGAACTTGGTTACATAATCTAATATTTGAGATCACGCTTCAAACGACATTATCTGGTCGACTGTGTAAATCGCGAGGCGCTCTGTTGACGTTTGCGTTTTAAATGTTTACCGAGAGTTCACCGACTAGGATAGTTTCATGCGCGTCGTCGTTTCGTCGAATTTTCACGGAGAAGATCGAGCACCGATCCGTTTAACATTCACCGAGGGAATGGGGCAGGGAAATCGGTCCTCGACGAAGCGGTACTTAATTAAAAGTTGATCGTGCGCTCCAGGTTAACAGTGTTTCGCCCCGTAAGTTGGATCTCGTGAAATTTGGAGGAAAATAAGAGGTTGGTGAAAATAACGCGATTCCATGCTCGAAAATGTGCTCCTACATTGAAACTTGCGTTAAGAACAGCTGCTTTTTACAAACAATTTACAGGAAAATTCTGTCGTAACATCGTGTCAGAAGTTTTAAATTCTTTTTAATAAATAATCAAAAGTAAATTGTAGCTGTTCAGACTTTAAACTCGACACATTTAATCATTCTTGATACAATCAATTTCACTATTTTGCAATTTTATTAATTTTATTAAAAATATATAATTGCTAGACTGCGGATCTTTATGCAAATTCATATTTTTATTAATAGAATTAATGAATAATTTGTATATTACTTTAAGGGGGGATTCTCGTGTAACAGCGTTAAAATTAAAGTTTCCTTTTTAATTCTTTTCGTAAAGAATTAAAAGTTCTGTTTTATTAGACTTTCAGAAACATGAAGAGAGATTCTTAAACTATACGAAAATATTTTTTTGGTCTATTTTTTATTATCTTTTATTAAATAGTAGTTAAGTGTTTTAATTCCATACCATACATCATAGAGATCAGAATGCAACACACGAACAATTTTCTTGAAGCTAGTTGGTTTCCATTGGTACGGAACCTATTTTAAACAAAAAATATGGAAAATTTTAAAAACTATAGCATTATGAAGAAAAAATTATGAACAATTATAAAAAATATTTTTTATTTAAAATAGGGTCTATTTTTGTTTAAAATAGGTTGCTACCATGTACACCAAATATGGTTACATCGTGGGATAGGATTAAAAGATTTAACTACTATTTCATCAAAGATAATTAAAAATGGATTAAAAAAATATTTTTGTATAGTTTAAGGGTTCCTTTTCATGTTCCTAAAAGTCTAATACAATAAAACTTTTAATTCTTTACGAAAAGAATTAAAAACTAAACTTTAATTTTAATGCTGTTACACGAGAATCCTCCATAACTGTTTTTATATTTTTGCATATTAAGTGCGTTTTGTAGTTTTTGAGAATTAAAATTTCCTATACGTGTATAAACATCCGCAGCCTAATAATTACTTTTCCATTTAAGTTGGATATTATAATAGATGTTATGTTACAATAAAGTTGACCTTTGAGATAAAACTTCATTTTTCTGCTTAACAAACCTTTTAAATACTTAAATATTCCCTCGTTAGATTTTCAATATTAAAATCTGCATAAACATTGGGCAATTTAATAATGCTTTTCAAATGATAATTACTTCGCTTCACTTATGTAATTTTGAAAATGTTTTCTGTCTCTCCTTATACTTTTGCGTCAGGTAGGTCAAGATTTTATAACAAAAACAACTTTTGCAAAAAAATTTAAGATCTAAATTACGAGCATATTGTAATGATTAATGGTAATGTTTGCAATATGATCATTAGTTTAAAAAAATAGGTATCCAATCGTATATTATATTAGAATATCAGTTGGCGTAGAAGATTTGAATATTCACTTTTATTTTTCATTTGGAGTATTGCATAGAAAAATTTAATAGAGTAACGAATTTTGGAAATAACATTATTAACATACACAGAATGTCGTAAAAATAACGGAACTTTTTAAATTAAAAGAAAATATTAGTTATTTTGCCAAAATTATTTTTTTTTATTCAAAATACATCCCTTCTGCATCAATACACCGCTGGGCACGTTCGACTAGTGCCAACATAGATTTTTTTATATCATTTTGCGGAATCGCCTCAATGACTCTTCTCACCGCGTCTTGGACTTGTGTAACACTGTCATAAAACGTTCCTTTCATGGCTAGCTTGAGTTTTGGGAATAGGAAATAATCACATGGAGATAAGTCCGGCGAATACGGAGGATGTTGGAGCACACAGACCTATTTTTCTCCCAAAAATTCATAAACAGCAACAGTCCTGTACGATGGTGCATTGTCGTGCAACAAAAACCAACTTCCTGGCGCTCGATATTCGGGCCTCACTCGAACGATTTTTTTCCACAAACGCTCCATAACACCCAGATAATATTCACCATTGACATTTTGACCCTGCGGAACGAATTCCCGAAGTATAATACCTTTAGAATCATAAAAACAGGTCAACATTGTCTTCTCTCGTGACTTCTGGAATCGCAATTTTTTCGATTTCGGAGAGTCTGGGGACTTCCACGTTGCACTTTGGCGCTTTGTTTGTGGATCGTACTTGAAGCACCAAGTCTCGTCTCACAATTGATTCCAGGAATGTGCAGTTCCGTCTGGCTGTTTTAATAAGATCCCTGCAATGTTCAACGCGAGCAATCTGTTGGTCCTCATTTAATGCGTGAGGAACAAATCGAGCACAGACTTTCCGTTTGTTCAAGTCCTTTGTCAAAATTTTGTGAATCATGTCTTTAGTCGTATTTAATACCTCTGCCATCCATCTCACACTTGAAGTCGCATCCTAGGTAATCATTTCACGCACTTTTTCCACCAACTCATCGCGATTTTTCTTTTTTGGTCGGCCTGGCTTTGGGTCATCTTCCAAAGCATCACGATCGTCCTGGAATCGTTTATACCATTCGAACACACGTGTACGGTATAAACAATCATCACCTTTTAACTTAACTAAACATATATACAATAAACTTTTTTCATCAATTCAAATGTTTCTGTAAAAGTTTTCCCGAGCTTGAAACAAAATTTAATATTTGCACTTTGTTCCATTGTGTTTCTGCGACGAAGTGATAAAAGGTACTGCCACTTTAACCGTTATAACTTGACAATCCGTTAGTCGATTCCAATAATGATGCTTTTGTTTTGTAGAGGAAATATACAGCTTTCAGGTTACATATTGTTTCAATAGATGGCATTAGCAGTTTTCATTAAATTTAAAAAGTTCCGTTATTTTTCTGACATACTGTGTACATTTGTACTAAAAATAGTAATATTATGGTATAGTACGAAATATTTAGTTACTATAGTGAGTTTTTTCTTCTCCTGAAATTTAAAATTTTTATTGACGAAGGTAGTTTGTGCCACAAAACTATTAAATTATCAGTATATCAAGTTTGATAACTTATTAGGTGAAATCATAAAAACACAATCTTTATTTTAGATTTATATTATTCAAAAGATGACCACAAAAATGATCGGAAACGTTAAATTCGTCCCATTAACATATATTATATTTAACTACGTGATTATATAAAAATGATCTACAAATACACATATTTTTGTTTTCATTTATATTAACCTACAATAAAATATTGCTAACTTGCTATATGTAAAATTATTTATACTATTCATCCAAATAGTTACAAAAATTTTTCATACAAAAACTATTGGTTAACCCTTAAGTGGACTCTCAATCTTAGTTTAGTTATTGGGCCCAGGTGAATTCATAAAGTCATCTCTCTCTTCCATTTACCATGCAACAAATTCTTTAAACTGCCAATTGTTTTATAGTGTAATAAGATTAGAAATACATGAAGATTTAAAAAATTTGAAAACTGAAGCAGGTGAGATTAATTTACTACTAATGTCAAGCACAGAGTATACAGTGCTTCTTTATTTTAAACAGTCATTACAAATTATGTTTGAATGTTCTTTGCATACATTTTTATTACATTTTTGGGAAATTTGAAAGACACGTCATTTTATTAAACACAAATAACAACTTGAATGTTTTATCTGCTTTTCTTATAATTCTGTTGATGGACTAGGAATACATGGTACTTTCTTCAACAGCACCTTATGATACGCTTTACTGTTTTATTACGTATATTCTCATATATTTGAAATTGATAGATAAAATTACTAAATATATTTTTTATAACTAATCATTCTTTTAGTCATACCTATTATAAGATTGCTCTCTCACGGATTTTGTGGGCCTGAAATTTATTATAGAGATATTTTGAACAACTTTTTCTTATACATAAATTTTCAAATAACTACATTGACATATATTAAACAATTATTAGTTTAAACTTACAGAGGCCCACAACTGCTCCAACAATTCACTTAAGGGTTAAAGTGGCGTCAACTAATTAATAAACGCAAGTAGCTAATTTAAAATTTGAAAACTATATGAAACTATATCATTGAATAACAAACAAATACTGATTTTCACAAAGCTTCTCCGAAACTGATCTGTCTGTTCAAATTCCCGAAATAAATAATGTAGAACGACGAGAGTCTGTTAACTTCATTAATCTTCATCCTGGAAATCTCTCGCAGAGTTTTCTTCACTCTTGTCGGAAATCGAACGGAAACGTTTCAAGTAACTTTTACCCATCGTTCGTTGATTCTGATTAAGACAGTCTCATTACCGATGACAGAAATACCTTAATTAATCAACAACAGGAAGTTTTTTTATAAATTTAAGTCCGCGTGAATAACATTTTTCTAATATAAATTATAATAATAATGTTGCAAGGTTTTCTCGTTTAATGATCAGAAACAGCTAAATAAAAATTTATTCGAGTAAAATAAATATTATCTGTACTTTTTGCAGTATTTAATATTTTTCTGTTTCTTTGGTTACTAAATGCATTTTTTGATTTAAAATCCTGTAGAATATAACTTAAATAATTTCATAAATGATTCTTCATGGGATGTAAATTTGCTTTGATACTAATTGTAAGATATAGTTTTATTTCTACAATAGTTGAAATAAATTTTATTCATTATGTTACTCATTTTAGTCAAATGGACATTGCAAACATTTACACATTTTCGTGGGAAAGGGAACACTTTTAATTTTGAAAATATATATTATTAAAGATATTCAAGCAAAGTATTAGACAAAATTTTTCAAAGAGTGTAAAATCACCGTTAAGACACTATATTGAATAAATATTTTGATTTAATGAATCAGAAGTTACACCTCGCGTCTTGCATTGCACTAACGTGTCCATGTTAGTTCAAAATCTCACGTCAGCTAATTCGCTGGTTCCCAGGGGAATTCTGTCGAGTCTGCAGATTTACCACGTGAATATAATTCCGTTCATGTAAATCAGTCACTTCGAAACGTTCTCGTAAAAAGTTAGAATCAAGTGCCTCAGTTTTCTAAATCGAACAAAGGAGGACAAATCGTCGTTTTAGAACATGTGAGTTTATGTTTCAAAATCTATATTAGCTCTCACAATTCATTAACCCATTAAGCATGAAATTATTGTTTCCTCAAAATTCTTCTCTATTTCCACACATTGTACTAAAAAATATGTTCCATAGAAAAATATTTTCCTTCTATGTTATGATGTAATTAATAATAAATAATATAATAGTATCGATACATTTGTGCAGCATAGTGTATAAAATAAGAAAAAATAGAACTGTAACCTTCTATGACTATTTTTTTGATAAAAAATCATAATAACATAGAATCAGTTTTTTAGAACCGAAATCTAAGAATATTCCTAACTAGAAAGACTTAACTAATTATTGCTGAATATAATATTTTGTTTATACATAATATATTAAAAAAAATTACGGTGCAGTTTATTAAGGTTTCGACTTCGAACTTTAAAAATCACATCATTTTCAAATACATTTTAATATCTGTAAGAAAATGTTTTTTGGTACTTAATGAGTCAAGATCAGTTCACAAATCACTTACAAATTAACCTTCTCGGTCTCGAATTTATTTTTGTGAATAAAAAGAATATTCTTTATATGCATCAAGTTATTCGACATTTAATAAATGTAATTGAATTGAGAAATTATAATACGTACTTGAATTTTAATTAGAATTATATTCATTGATAATGTACAACAGTGGCTTTTAACCTTTCTTTTCACGGACCGCTCTTGAAAGTTTAATGAACGTCATGGACCCTTTCCATGCAATGGTTCTGAGAATAACGTTCTTAACACGTCGACTGCCAGACCAAACCACTGAAATCTTTCATGAAATCGAAACTTTGTTTTTAGACAATTGAAAACAAACAAACCCGCAATTTGTCATAGTACTTATTTTTACAGTCTTGTTAAAATTCAAGAGTCCCATCTAGATTTATTTTCTTTAACATCTAATCTTGAGAATTAATTTATTTAGTTCCTTAGTGAAAATTCATGTCGCCCATATTAAATATTAGTTAAATAAATATTTTTCAACCAGTGTTGAAAATCTGACTTATTCACATATAACACATTAAACAAGATAAACACTTACACAGATCGATTTACAAGATGAAAATAAGCTTATAAAGAGCAGTAGAATGTTCAGAGACTTTTTTAATTTCAATTCTAGCAAACTTTCGGTTTTAAGTTCGATGAGTTAATCCTTGGCTAGGTTTGCATCCCAGATCGAATTTATGTTAGACAGGCAAGGATTCTGGAGCCAAGTTCAATTTTAACGCCATCAAGATAAAAGTAATTGTTAAAAGAGTTCTTAACTGTTACCAGGTGTTTGTAAAGTTCCTTTCTTAAAAATATTGTCAGAGAATTTTTGATATCAGCTCGATCTTAATGAAATATTTCTGCCAGTATTTGAAAGTTTCCAAAATTGTCAGCCTCCACGCTTCTTTTCCATATCAGAAGTTTGGTTAAGACAGATTGTAATATCTCTATGCAAGTGGTAATTGTGAATTCAAAACAATAAATTGGAAGACTTATTTTACCTAAACTCAAAGTATTCAAAACATCAAGTGGATAGTTTCTGGTGTAATGTAGTATACATTGAAAATAAATATTTAAAATTTCTATATGCAAGACCCCCTCAGGGTCCGCAGACTCCAGATTAACACCTTCACCTTCAAATATTTTTCAAATTTATAGTCCAAAATGCATCAATTTTTATTTTTATAAATTCATGTTCTAGGGGTGTCGTAACATATTTTATGCAAAGGGTTGAGAATCACTGTTTAAGGGTTAAAGAATGATTGAAAATCATGTGCGTTCAGGGAATATTCTAGTTTAGAGTTTAATTTTCTTGGTCTTTTTAGTGATTATTTTACGAAAAAAAATATAAGTTTCTTAATCTTCACATTCTGTGCACATATTTATTTATGTTTTACAAATGCTCACAATTTTGTTCAAGTAAAAATAATGAAAACTAACTTTAACAACGTTCTTTTAAAAGAAAGTGTTCTACTCACTGATATGATTCCAACTATTCTGCTTATCTGAAATGAAAAAATCAAAAGGATTCTTAATTAATATGATTGCGATTGTGCTGTGAACTAAAATGAAAACAAATAATGAAAATTTACAAAATGGCGACACTTTGAATTTTTAATATTGATTTTCTTAACGTCTTTTCATGTTTTGCCAGTCAAAAAGACAATAAGGAAAATTGTTCTTTTATAATTTTAGGTTCGCACCATAATCACAATTATACTAATCAAGAGTCCTTTAAATTTTTTCATTTCAGATAATGATTGGAATCATGTTAGCCAATGGGTCAGTTTTAATTATTTTTAATTGAAACAAATTGTAAATATTCGTAAAATATAAATAAATATGTATGCAAAATGTCAAAATTAAGAAAGTTATACTTTTTCTTTAAAAAATCTAAAAAGACCGAAAAGAATGAAACTCTAAATTAGAATAGCGCCTTAATGTGTACAGCAGGCGCGAAAAGATTAATAGAAATGGTTTTTATAACGTTGGAGTATTTGGAATTTCACGTTCGTCAAGTGAGAATGACATTTTCGTGGAAGTTCGCCGTTACAGCGGCACAATGCATACCGATTACGACACGTAGCTCACGTATTCCTGCGGCATGAGTGACAAAGCTCCGCGCAACGTGCCGATGTATAATACGCGAACTTCGAATTTCCATTCCCATTGGCATTCAACGGTAGCACCGCCTCGCTGAAAAATATCCGTCCGCGGGCTGTCTGAGGTCTGGAAACATGTCGAAGGTACGCGAGTATCAGTATCTCCTTCGCGGATCCATCGATCCGTGAAAAACATGGGGTGAACGACATGTAGCGGATTATCGACTTCCCCACATTTTGCCCTCGTTCTCTGATATTAGCTTGCCACATTAGTTTTATTTGTTCGTGTCTTCCCCGATAAAAAGTAAGGTAATTGTCCCAGTGGTTGGTCTATTAACCCTGAAGAGGTACACTGTTTTTTCGAACTGCAGTAATGATTCTTAAAACGAGTCCCACACGTGATTTGTAAATTGAACGTTTCTATTCCTTTCAACTTGGGGGATCCCCTTTAGAGCCCAGTGAAACACAATGCTTTGTGAACAGCCATCAGTGCATTCAGCGTGTTCGTCAGATCTCGTCAACTTGCATTTAAAGACCACAATTTATTAACTTCAGAAAGATATTCTTAGAAATATTTACCACGTTAAATTATGTAATAATTTAATAATATAATAGTAATATAATTGTCTCAATGGTTGGTCTATTAACCCTGAAGAGATACACTGTTTTTTCAAACTACAGTAATGATTCTTAAAAGGAGTCCCACACGTGATTCGTATATTGAACGTTTCTATCCCTTTCAACTTGGGGGATCCCCTTTAGAGCCCAGTGAAGCGTGAAACATAATGCTTTATGAACAACCGTCAGTGCATTCAGCGTGTTCGTCAGATCTCGTCAACTTGCATTTAAAGACCACAATTTATTAACTATAGAAAGATATTCTTCGAAATATTTACCACGTTAAATTATTTAATAATTTAATAATACAGTATTGTCTCTATAGAAGCGACGCTCTCGGGGCTCAACGCTCGGCTATATCGTGGACGAGAAACGATTCTTGATACTTTGTTGACGCCTACTGGAGGCGGCGAGTATAGAAAAGAACAGCGAGCATATGACAAAGAGGGACTGTGCGGCCGAGCATCGCCGAATTTGCTATCGCTTCCTTCGCTTCGGGTCGGCTGTAACGAAACACAGGCGATGTTTATGCGAGCCTATACGAAATCGGTGTTCTAATTCTGACTTCTACCTCTCTTGGTAGAGGTCGCAGAATGAAATACTGATTCTGTATAGGCTCGCGTAAACATCGCCTGTGTTTCGATACAGCCGACGTGGAGTCACTTGAGCGATGCATGCCTTTGATTTCTTATTGCGTTAGTAAATAGGACCTAAATTGTATATCGTATTTGGTGTCATTTTAATCAGAAAAGTGTCACGAATATGTTGATGAAGTTTGAAAAAAGGAAGAACAAAAATAAAGATGAATTTCGTTGTTGATTTAATATTGTATATGTACTAGTTAAATCGTGTCATAACTTCAGTACATATATGTATGTATCGATCGTTTACTGCAATAGTGATATAACCCGAAAAGATATACATAACTTGCGAATTTAAACTGTTTAACCAACTTATTTTACTCTGAGTTGTCTCACGATTTCGGCAAATAAATGATAGGCCAATTAAATTACAATTCCTTTTTTCAGATGAGGATACACTTTAAAGAAAGGTCAAATGTATATTATAATTTATGAAAAACAATAATAAAAATTATGTTGTACTTGATCTTAGTTAAATCAGAAAACTGTCACAGACATGTTAAAAGTTTCAAAACAAGAAAACGAAAAATAAAAAATTTGTATTATTGCACTAGTGTTGCCTTAGTAATTTGAGCCCGTATCGTATGACAATGTTCGACGACCGACTGTCAAACGCGCTGCTATCTTGGGGAACCGCCCATAGGAAGGCATACTCGCCGATACAGCGAGTGCTTAGTTCTAACGGTACGCAGTGGGGATAAGTAGAGGGGATATGATATTTGCCTATATCGTGGACGAGTTCCGAGCTTATATAGAGAAAATACTGTATAATGGTATATGATGAATGTATTGAATTCTGACTAAATTAAAAAGAATAATTACAATAAAGTTGTTTCAATGTTATATAATTTGTACACTTTTATTAATACATATTTATGGGTTTTCTGAGATAGAAATATTGTTTTAATCCTTTTAAGAAGGAATGTACGAACGCTGGTTCCGCTCTACGAAAAACTAATATGCCAACACCGTAGCGATGTTCATTTTAAGAATCGTTACTGTACTACACGGCGCACTAGGGCCTTTCAGGTTTAGAAAAAAAATTCTGTCAAAATTCAAATATTAGATGTACAAAAATATTGATTATTTTAAATTAATAACTTTTTACTAGTATACAATGATATCTAAGTAAAGTATGTAATCTTGTACTTATTGAAGTCTTCAGTTTCGTAACTAAATTAGTTCTGAAGTGTTATTTGATCATTTATAGGAAAATTCTAGTAGAAATCGTATTTAATTTTGTGTCTCCATTATTAACCAACGAAATTCCCTAGTATACGCGAAACAAGTTTTTGATGAATTTGTCTTTAATGACATAATAAGCAGGTACTATTAACAATGAATGAAAATTATCTATATTATTGTTCATTATATAAAATTGTATATTTGTACATTTTTAAGTTATACATTTCATTATTAAAATTTTGACATATTTTAACCATGATTCTAACAATTGAATTCTTGCTGAAAAACTTTACCTACAAAGCGATTATTGTCACTTATAATCACATACAAATAGCGATAAATTACGTGATTGCAGTGACATACAAACGTGGTAGTTACCACTTTCCATCACATAAAAACACGAATAAACGCGATTATATATTTCATTTTTACAAATTGATCTTAATCTGTCAATTGAGTCAGAATTGTTAAAATTACAGCTCGTCAACAAATATTATTTAATGAGTAATTCACGTTTATTATTTGGGGCATTACAAATTAGACAACGTTAGTGACTGTTTAAATTTTGGTATAAACTTTGGTACTTAAATTTGTCAAAAGTATTCCAAATATGTTTCACTACCTATACTATTTAATTTGTAATTACGTCTATGTCGTATAGTTGCATAGCTAGAGGGGTGGAATGGTAGTCCGCCCCGAGCAGCACTTTTGGTCTACTGCAGCAATCATAAACAAATTTTATTTGTTTTCATTTGAAACGACGACAAAGTGAAATGTTTTCCTCGCTGGATACAGTGATTTATGACAATAACTTTGAAATTTCGAAAACTCGATGAATTTGCTGAGAAATATGCCTTCCTTGCAATTGTGAATCTTTTGGATAATAAGTATAAAATATCAAGTAGATTACTACCACGATAATACTTACAAAGAAAAGTTCCATGTTGTAAAAAAAAAATTCAAAGTTATATTGCAATTGGTTTCTTGGAAAAGGGGTCCAACTATTGTAATAGTGCTGCGAATTTTTCTTACAATTATTGCTAATTTTGTTGTCAGTGGAAGAAGTTTTTAAACTGAAACTGATAAAGAATTACCTAACTGCCTATAGAGCAACAATCGATGAACACAATAGGTTTCAAATGTGACATTAAAGATTTTGTTGACAGAAAAGCAAGATAAATAACTTTATAGTAGCTGTAGTTTATATTTTCACTTCACATAATATCCTAATTTTTTCACTTTCTTTATACATCGATCTATCATTTTCTTTCAGGGTGTTTTGTTTATTATATTATTGGGAAGGGACAACTATTCTTCTAGAGTAGAAAAAATTGTGATTTCTTCATCAAATTTTTCTATTCATCGTTATATTTGTTACACTTGTTAGGTACATGTCTCGATAAATTTAAAGACATTCCTTGGAACGATTTGGCGCAATAATACCAAATTTAAACGTAAATATTGATGGTATCAAAACAAGATTTAGTCTCATCAATATTACAAAAACCAGCTGAAAATACAGTACTAATGTATTTCATTAGTCATATATTTGGAATAAAAAAAAATTTATATATTTCTCCGTCTAAGATTTTTGTAGAGTGTTCAGTTTATATAATATATGAAATGTCCCAAAAATCGCAACCTATTTTTAAATATAATAGGAATTTTTAAAAAACAACTGTATGCCAAGAAAATAAATATGTATTAAAACAAAAAAAAATAAGAAAAGTTTTAGCAGTACAGTATTGTCTCTATAGAAGCGACGCTCTCGGGGCTCAACGCTCGGCTATATCGTGGACGAGAAACGATTCTTGATACTTTGTTGACGCCTACTGGAGGCGGCGAGTATAGAAAAGAACAGCGAGCATATGACAAAGAGGGACTGAGCGGCCGAGCATCGCCGAATTTGCTATCGCTTCCTTCGCTTCGGGTCGGCTGTAACGAAACACAGGCGATGTTTATGCGAGCCTATACGAAATCGGTGTTCTAATTCTGACTTCTACCTCTCTTGGTAGAGGTCGCAGAATGAAATACTGATTCTGTATAGGCTCGCGTAAACATCGCCTGTGTTTCGATACAGCCGACGTGGAGTCACTTGAGCGATGCATGCCTTTGATTTCTTATTGCGTTAGTAAATAGGACCTAAATTGTATATCGTATTTGGTGTCATTTTAATCAGAAAAGTGTCACGAATATGTTGATGAAGTTTGAAAAAAGGAAGAACAAAAATAAAGATGAATTTCGTTGTTGATTTAATATTGTATATGTACTAGTTAAATCGTGTCATAACATCAGTACATATATGTATGTATCGATCGTTTACTGCAATAGTGATATAACCCGAAAAGATATACATAACTTGCGAATTTAAACTGTTTAACCAACTTATTTTACTCTGAGTTGTCTCACGATTTCGGCAAATAAATGATAGGCCAATTAAATTACAATTCCTTTTTTCAGATGAGGATACACTTTAAAGAAAGGTCAAATGTATATTATAATTTATGAAAAACAATAATAAAAATTATGTTGTACTTGATCTTAGTTAAATCAGAAAACTGTCACAGACATGTTAAAAGTTTCAAAACAAGAAAACGAAAAATAAAAAATTTGTATTATTGCACTAGTGTTGCCTTAGTAATTTGAGCCCGTATCGTATGACAATGTTCGACGACCGACTGTCAAACGCGCCGCTATCTTGGGGAACCGCCCATAGGAAGGCATACTCGCCGATACAGCGAGTGCTTAGTTCTAACGGTACGCAGTGGGGATAAGTAGAGGGGATATGATATTTGCCTATATCGTGGACGAGTTCCGAGCTTATATAGAGAAAATACTGTATTGTAAAATATTTGTGAAATTTAGAATTTGTTTATATCGGAGACAAATCTGATAGGTTCTTAAAAAAAGAACTGTAGAACTTTTTTGTTAAAAACTTTTGTTAAGATCTAAATCTTAAAATATTTATGGAATTTAAGATTTGTTTTAAATTACAGATAAAGATTTATAGAAGATTTTTTAAATTACAAAAGACTTTTGTCAGAAATTTTGGACCTCTTCAGTGTAAATACCTATATTTTTATGTCTTATAGTTGTTTTCCTAAAATTGCAATTATTACTTAAAACAAGTTGTACGACTTCTGTTTAAAATTGTATTTAAAAGTGACACAAAGAAGTGCAATTTACGCGTGCCTGCACTGCTTACTTTGCAAGTACCATTTTCATATAAAATTTTTAAAGTTTTTATCAAGAATTAAAAAAATAAAATAGATTTGCGAGAAATGCAGGGAAATACGTATAGTTTAATTCTGAACTTCTGCAGCAAGCTAATCGGGATTCTGCATACTTCAAGAACTATTAATTAAGTTCTTGAGAACAAGAGTAGCCCAAGGCAAATTTTTATTCATTTTCAAACATTTGTACGTAAACTGGTATTGAGTGAACAAAAACTACAAGTTGTTTACATTAAACCCCTGTATTTGAAAAGCGTTGGAAAAAATTTTAAAGGATGACTCTCTTGTGCCAAAATAAGAAGAAAATCAAAAACGGATAATTGCGTTCGAAGTTTGTTTACTTTCTGATATTGGAAGAAAGTATATAGCAATATTTCCATGACAAAAACATTTGAAAACATTTATTTGTGGAAAAACTTTAATAAGATCACTTAATCATATTTCGACCAATAAAAAAATATATGTATTTGAATTTACGTATGTATGTGTTTATTACAATTAACACAAATGCATGTAAACGATTAAATTGATTTCGATAAAAATTTAAATATGTTTAAACAATATGTGGAATAAATTTTGAGGAATATTCAATTAAAAGAATTTGTATAAAAAGACGGAATAAAATTTTATTATATCTTCCCGAATAAAGAAAATATTAAATAAAACCTCAGTTCTTTGCGTATTTTTTAAAATTATACTTTCAGACACAGTTTCCAACGTAATTTTGTCGTTTATGATTTTCGTCTTATTTTCGAACGAATCCTTAAAGTTGTTACCCATAGCCAAACACCTTATATAGTTTGTTACATCTAATTACGAAAATAAGTCGACATAAAATAGTAGAATTTAGTCTCCAATGGAATACTTATTATAAAATACGTTAATGTTTCATTTCAAACAGTAGCAAACGAAGAAATATCGTTCGAAACAATGTTCTAATTTTTAGTAAACATTCACGGTCAGCCCTGTCATGATATTTCTTTACGTATCAAATTTTCTGCTCTAATTACTTTTACACAGCACCTCCGCATTTTCCATTAATCGCAACTGTATAATAACGACACGATTGTAATTTGGTGGAGGATTACATACCAATTTTTCTTCCAATTCTCTGTACATAACCTAATTCCGAACAATACATCGTCGCCTTAACAAGAATATGCTGTCTGTAAAATAAATTAACCGCGATTACCTTTTAGTTAATTTCAAAGTTCGTGTAAATTTAATCCAATAGTGAAATGTAAATAAAAATATCAATTGCAGAGTGGAAGTATTAAAGAGGCTGATACCAAATAATGATTTTCTGATCACATAAAAGAAACATTATTTTGTTGTTATAATAGAATGATAATGATTTATAAAGATAAATCAATATTATAAAAACAAGGTTTTTGTAGAAAACAATATAAAAATGTTAAGTGTTATTTCCTTCTTCAGTTAAACTTTTTTATAAAGAGATTAATTTTTAATTTTAAATTATAAATTAAAATTGTTTGTAGAAAGTGCCCATTGGAACGAAATATTTTATAGAATATCATCGTTCAACCTCTAAATTCCTTGAAATATTATATAAATCTTCGAAGCCACAGCTGTAGAATCTCGTTAATGCAAAATCGTTATCATTGGACGTCACATTGTACCCAGTTATTAGGAATTTGTATTCTATTGAACCATAAATTTCATAAATCACCAATAAAATAAAAACATACAAAATTAATTCTTGTTCCGGCTGACCCAGTTATTAGTCAATAGAAATATCTCTTTCAAGCCCATTGTACGGTCTAGTTCATTCAAAATGTATTTAAGCTCCTTTCGAAAGAAAGCATGCTTGAAGGTAACTATTGTTCCACTTACAAGCATGTTTTTCTTTTGAACAAAGTAATCTCCCATTACGCGTCGACAGAAGCATGGTGCCTGGAATGGTGCTTTCTGAAAGAAAACAGGCAGCTTGAAACTACGCTGTCTGTAAGTACATACGTGTACTTAACAACGATCGACCACGTCTTATTTCCTTTTGTTTTTGTTCACATCGAGTCAATCCATTAAATAAAATAAATATTCAGAGAAGTCTGCAGTTGCACTTAACTAACAAACCAATCAGCATCTTCATTCACGATGTAACTGTCGATGCGTTGCCTTTTTCTAGAGTTAAAAGCATTGGCACGTAACATTTAATCAAGAAATAATCTCTCTCTACCCAATTTTGCCACTTAGCCCCTTGGTACTTCGACTCTGCAATGATTGCGTCGTTAACGCTAAATTACTCTTGAAGTACACTTGCACCTAAGTTTCTCGAGTACGTCTCTGCCATCTGTCAAATAATCAGCTCGATCTTGGCTTCTTGTAAATAACCGAACAGGGGATGGTAATGTGAATTATCGGCACCTATTTGTGCATTGCGTTCTCACTTCCCAGCAGCTCATTTGATCCTACACGCAAGTAGCGATGGGACCAATTCGGTTTTTCACATCGACAACCTTTCCAGCAAGTTCCACAGTCGATTGAAACTCGATTGACCGTTCGAAGCACCTTGTCGCGTCTGACACAACCAGCATGGTCAGAAAAATAAGTTAAATCCCGTTTTTGATGAATAGGGAAGGAGGCACCTGCGTCATGTTGCGTTTCCGTACTCTTCAAAAATGAGACTTAATTTATTTTTTCTGGCTACGGCTGCTACTTCTATGCCATACTATCTTGACAATATGGCGGCGATAGCGCAGTGCTACCCTCGAGCAGACTGTTTAAATCTTTCCGATTATACTGATCGTTTGATATTATTGAAGGGGAATTAAAATAAGAAAGTATTTATTGTTCGCATGGAAATGTGTATATTGTGTTCAATGCTTAAAGAAAAATTCACTTTAACCAATAAAAAAAATGGAAAATAATATATTTTCTGTAATAACACTAAAATACCGATATACTAAAATAACTATATTCCTGAATATAAAAATAGTCATATTTTCGTGTAAAACACATTTTTATTAGCTAAGTTTGAGTAAATTTGTATAAAAAGGAACCCAGTTTCAAAAATCCTTATCTTCACACATGTTATCGAAGTTCCAGTCTACACTTCCTTCTATGTTTATGACTCTTCAGGAAACAATCAGAGATGTCTAAAACCTTTTTATTATTATATGAAACTGCATTTCCAGTAAACGTCAGATTCGCGCTTTTGACACAAAAATCTCGCCTTTTCTTTTTTATTACACCAGCAAGTAACAAATAGTTTCCAGAAAGATATCGAAATCACGTGCAGTATGGTTCCCATCGCTACATTCGAGTCACAATTTCGCCTCCTTTACCAGTTTCCACGATTCATTTGTTTCTCGCGTCTACACAGTGGACACGCGATCGAAGAACTTTAAATCGGTCGGTGTAGGGGCAAAAGACATGCCCTTAACACCCATGGTTATTCAAGGGATGGTAATGCTCGAGAACAACTTGGCTGATAATACTAGGAATCTTTCCACCAGTACGATGTCGCCAATTAATTGCACAACGGTAATCTACGCCTTTCCTGAAGAGGATCGTGTCGTTGTTGGATATATCAATGAATGGATCAATGCATATTCATTCATATCAAGTAAGTATTACACTGTTCCCTTCTCGTTCTATCATTCTATCAATCAGTACGTCCCCTCATTGACTTTCTTTCTTGGTTTTGATCTCTTGCCGACGAAAGCTATACTACATTGCAGCATGTCGGTAAAAAGAGATTTCGTACATATCAACTGCTGGAAAGTCGTCCACAGTCGACATATTACTTACGATCGATAACTTACCTGCACTGGATAATAGAAAATCTTTTATTTCCATCGTTGGTAACATTACTTATTTACACAAGAACCACAGACGAGGTAAACGAGTAGACCGAATGTATTTTTTCGGCCCATTTTTCAGAGGCTCTAAAGTCCCATTATCATTTTAACGGAATGAAAGCTGTACGGTCCAAAATTGAGCATCAATCGATTAATTTCATTGGAGTAATCAATCGATTAAGATTATTTAAAGATTTCAAGATCATTAAAATACGTAAGGATGTACCTCATTGATAAGTATACCGCAAATCCTCTATTTTTTATTTCACATTGTAATACATCATTTATTTAAAAAATAACTCGGCAAAAACGTATTTGAGACTCAAAATCAGTTTTATCAGTGCCCACCGGGGGCTCCAGGAATTCCTCATTCCACTTTCGCACACTATCCACTTTCTCGACTCTTCGAAGTTGGAAGGGTTAAAGAAAGAAAGCAAATGTAAGCCTTTCTTTCTCACTCTTGCATCGTCACCCGTTCGCATCATCAGTAAACGACAAAGGCCATTGTGACTGACATCCCTTATATTTCTGGAAACGAGACCTGAGCGCTTTTTGTAGATTCGTTGACTTTCCACAGCAAGTGACCGTACGTTATAGTACATATACATATAGTATATGTATACATATTATTATACATGCTAGGAATTATAAAGTTGTATAGCTTCCGCCGTACACCTATTTTCTAATATAGGAAAATTTTAAAATCTAAAGAAATTAGAGAATACAGTCTTACTTGTCATCTTTATTTAGCAATTATAATGAAGTTGCCTCATTAAAATTCGTAAAAATAACGAAGTTATAGCCATTTAGAGGGAAGTGTACACAGTGGTAAATAATGACACCGGAAGTTGTGAATGCGTTTTTCTCGAAACCATATTTTCGAAACTGGCTGACATAATATCACGAATTCAAATTGATTAATGGATTTGAAATTTATAGACATGCCTTTGTAGTCGGAACTAGGGATATTAAGATGTGATGTGTTATTCTATTTCTTTTTCAATCTCAAAGACGAAAAAAATCCTCGCATTTTGATTCATTTGTTTCAGATGAACAGAATAGTCTCTATGATGTCAGTCATCTGAACCTGTTTTTCGAAACAATCTATACATGTCATTATCGAACTCCTATACTTTTTACTATTTTGCACTAAAAAAATTTGTGTATATCCTTGAAAGATATATAACAAAGTGAGTGAAACATTTGTATTCAAAAGTCTCATGGTTTTTTCGTAAAAAATTCAGAAAAAATGTTTATTTTACTAAAAGACCCCCTTAAATTGTATACCTGCTACCAACAACACCGATGATCGAATGTAACATTTTATAGTTTTACGGTATATACCTGACGACTGTTTTACTGTTTTGGCTACAACACAGTTTACAAGATATTTGTTAGTACAATATCTATGCGACTAAATATATTAAATAGTACAATGATTCAATTTAAGGGAAGATATCAAGCGGCTACCAAGCAATCAATTGTAATAAATAACATGGTAGCATTCGCTTCCGAAAAGTGATTCACTCTCAAAAATCACGAACTCCCCTTTTCATAATAAATACGAAGTTAGTTTGAAATCACTTGAAATAACATAAAATCTCATAAAATTAATTAAAACGAAATCAAAATGAAATTAGTCGTGAAATCATGAAATCGCTTGAAACCAGAATCATAATGCACAGTTGTGCGATACTATTACGAATTTTTCTCTGTTTACGCGACATCAAGCATCGTTACAATTTATCACGCGTTATTTTTTACTTTTCCATTCCGAAATTGTTAAGATTTGCCGTACATGTGATTGGGTTTACGCTGGGGTCATTAAGGAACGATGCCATTATTGAAGACGTCTTTTCTTTTTAAGGCTGGAAACAGACAAGCGGTGCGATGCCGTTGCAATATCGCAGCGATTTTATATTATTCCTTGTTTTGCAATTAAAACAACCAAGACAAACATAGAAACGGCAATTTTGTCTGTTTTAAAATAAAATAAGCAACAATTTAGCATAATATTATATTCATTTATTATTATGTGTGATATTGTTAATTAAACTACATACAAATTTATTGTTTTTAAGAATATTTTATACAATGAGGAAAAAACGAAATCTGTATGTAAATCTAATAAATCTAGTAAATTTTTGAAACATAATACCAGGGCTTCTCCGATAATGTTTTGTTTACGTTGTCATGACGTCGTGATTCAGTTGAATGATGTCTAACAATCATTTAGCGACAATGGACGCTTCTAGGAGAGAAACAAATTAACAGAGACGATTTACGATAAATATAAATTAATTGCAAATAAAACAAGTTAATCTACATTTAAGGAAGAAAGGCTTGATGATGAATGTAGAAGACTAAAGATGATTTTTGAAAAATATTTGAAATAAGACTAAATCGTATTAATAATATAAAAAGATGAACGTTCGTCCGTAAACATAGTAAAAAAATGTCTATTTTTTTAATAGTTAAAATATAATCAGGGGGTCTTAAAACGTGTATTTCCATAAAAAAAATTTTTGAAATTTTTTTGTTATTATTGTACTTTATACCTATATAAATTGGAAAGTAAAAATGCGTGGGCAGTCAAGATTCGAAATCGTATGCCGGTGATGCGAGGTCGAATTTCAGCTGTGTTGAGAGCAAGAAAGGGAAAGACTCAGGTTCGCCTTCTTTCTCGAATCCCCGAAACTATACGAAGCGCCAGAACTCATATACAAAGTGGCTATGCATTAGTGTGTGTAAGTGGAAGGGCAGTTTCCTTTGGGCACCAGCCTGCCTGATAATACTGGATTGCCTTTTTCAATCCCTCCCATAGTCAACTTACATGTATTTACGCACACACTACAGCTATCTACCCATCAAAACTAATCCAGTGAATAGTTTCTCAACTGACCGCCATCCATGAGAAGAGGACGTTAAAATCACCTCCGAATTTTCAACTCGGTATGGCAGTTAGATTGGGCCTCAAAAGTCCATAAGGTGAAACTGGTCTACTCGTATACCTCGTCTGTGCAAGAACCATCATATAATACAATATCGTACTTATTGAGAAATAGTATATGCCAGAGAGTAAAAGTTTAGGAAATAAATTTGTTGAAGTCTTGGGGAAAGAGGTTTAGTAAGGATAGTTTGGAAACTATGCTAATTTAATTTCTCTTACGTAGAATACTGAAGGAATGCATAGGTGAGAAGTAGGTTGCATCCGATTGCTCGAAGCGCGACGTGTTTTTAAGGTTTGCAGTCAAAGAATCGAGCACTGTGTTTGGCATTGCATTTTTCCGTGGCAAAAGTTTTTAGTAGTCTTGCATGCAACTTGACGCTCTCGTGAATTTCAGAATGTCCGTGTTTTAACTTGACTCGTAATATATATTAGTTGATGCGAGAAGTTGTTACGAAATAACAAATTTAATAAATTAATCATTTGTCACTTTCGTTAATGCAGAAAATCAAGAAAAATTCTACCTGTACATCATAGTATCGGTCACAGCCGGTATTCTGATCTTTTTGGGCTTGGTAATTGGACGTCTTCTGGTCAGTCGCCATCGCGCCAAGAGAGACGCGAAGTTCCATGCAAATAACGAAGCAGTTCCGAATGGATTCAACGACGATATTTCGGAGATCGACGCTGACATCGATCTCACCACTCCGGTGCCAGTTCCCATGCAAGACACGAGGTTCGTATTTCATTTACTAACTTACGTTGATATTCTAGCTGGGTAAAATACTTTTTTAAGGGCGTATTCTATTCTAGAATGTAATTTTGGTTGTTCTTTAGAATTTTTGATGGAAAATGGTAAAATATTATTGTACTAAGTTTGACTTCATATGAATATACAGGGTGTTCCGCATTTTTCCGTACACAGTTCAGCAGTGCGTTCTACAAGTAAAACTAAGACTAAAATGTTATATAACACAAAATCTATAAATGCTTTGTTAAGCAGTAATAACAAAAATATGAGCTGTGAAACTCGGTTGACATTCAGGATATTAAAATAAGAAAGAAATGTATAATAAAATAAAATGAATCTTTTGTAAGCATTCGATATCGTGAGTTTCTTTGTAATTTACTGAATATAAACTTGAACAATACTTCAAAATTGTATGACAATAAGAAGTTATCATCGAAGAAAGAATACTTCAGCATCCAAGATAAATGATAGAAACTAAACTCTGATAAAGAAGTGTTTAAGTTATCCACATAATTCTATGTTAAAAATATTTTTTCGTGCCTCAACTAGCAGTTCTTCCCTTTAAACAAAATTTTAGCAAATTTGTTTGTTTAGTAAATAAAAAAATGTCACATTTCATATTTTTGTCATAACTTCTTAACAAAGCATTTATGCATTTTTTGTTATATGAGACTTTGATCTTATTTTTACTAGTAAAACACATTGCTGAAGTCTACGGAAAAATACGGAACACCCTGTATATTTAGATCTATATTTGATGAATAATCCACAATTTTTCCATACAGAAGTATTCAATATTTTATAAGTTACAATTACCTTAGCGCAAAGATCCTTCTAACAACGGTGCTTCCATGGTAGCTAGATAATAATCTCAAATATCGGTCCAAAGTTGTTGTGGCGCGCATATGGCCGCACAATGGCGCTTTACGTTGGAGTACTGGTCGACCGTAGGGGAACCACCAAGTGAAGCTCGCCACGCGGTCGCGGGATTTCTCGTGTTTGTTGTATTACCATCGAAACTGGTTTATAAACCATCTCTTCTTCGCTACCTCTGTAATTTCGCTCTATGGTGTATTAAACCTAAATAAATTACATTTTATATTATATCGGACCACAGTTATGAAATTTTGTTAAAAAAGTTAAATTTTACCGTGGCTACCTGAGAGTCTACATTTAAACCCCATTGAATATTTATATAAACATACCTATACACATACAGTCAATCAAAAAAGTCTCCGTACACGGCACTAAGATTTATTGAACGTTGTATATTATTTATTTCTGATCTCCTTCTTGGCTAATATACAACGTTCAATAAATCTTAGTGCCGTGTACGGAGACTTTTTGGCTGACTGTAAGTATACACAGCTTCATAGTCAAAGGGTTAAATATTGTTAAATATGCTTGTTGAGGGGTTGAGCAAAATAATTTAAATTTGTGAAAAAAACTTTCTGATATACTCAACTTCACACGTCAACTTTAATGACGAGTGAATGTTTGTGGGATACGGAAGGTAATATACGTTAATCACAATCAGTAGAATATTGTAACAACCAATAACTATTTATTCTTTGTCGGATAGCCGAAATGTACAAAATCTAGAATATAATATTGAAGAGTTGTGTCTAAGTATCAATTTTGATGTGCTGTCTAGGCCAAAGTTGCCCAAGAAGCTAACCTCGCCATGGGCGTACCCAAGGCCATGGGAGGAAGCATCAGTTTTAGATTGGTTAAAAATTGCTGATATGCCGGCCAATCAATTTGGAGGCGAAATTGGTCAGTGGGAGACGGCATGTAACTATTATTTTTAATAATTTTCCCTCGTCTGGGGTTTTCTGCAAGGCGGCTACGGGCCCAGGTCAGCGCTTGGTACCCAGATGTTTCCTGCGATACCTAACTTGCCATAAAACATCTGGCACCGGTTTTCGATGTGCAGATAGTAAAGTGATAGAACGCCTGGATTTGAAAGGGCCATACAGATTTGAATGAATTTAATAATTAAATAGCCGCCTTAATGACACTTGGTTATAGGCAGAACTTGATTGTGTGAAAGGTGTGACTCTACATCCGCTGGCTTTATGAATTTACTGTTACGCTGCAACACAGGATAAATCCTAATTGTTATTTCGCGCCGTAACAATGCTCGTTCAACTACAGGTTTGCGACGTAGTATGTCTCATTCGTAATTCTTCCTTGCAGGCTTCCGGAGACCCAGCTGGCCGAGAGACTCCACGGCGAGCGTTACTACGCGGACACAAGGATACCTTTGTCACCCACCTCGATGCATCCACAACCCGTCCTTCATCCCTCCGTCACGGGCGTCAGAGTGGATCTGGGTAATCATATGGTCGGTACCGACAATCTCCACACGATCCTGCGCCAGGAAAATCCACGAAGCCTCACCACCAAAAGCTACTACTACGGCTGACAGGAGGAAGGGGTTGTCCCGCGCGAGGGACGACCCCCGTCCTTGAGCCCGGTACCAGAAGTACGCACGCGGAATTACTGCTTTTAATCGAGACAACCGATTTTCTATGGCGCGCCTGACGAAACGAAGCCGCTGTAAACTGTGTTTGAGCCGCGATGCTCGACGTCGATCAATCGTTTGTTTCTTCGAGCGGCGAGTTGTGGAATTTGTCGTTCTCGCGCCTGGTACCGGAAACGAGCACGTGGTGGCGATACTTTTCTCATAATTTCTTCGTTCCTCGCGCGAAGGATCTGCGTTCAAGATGAGACTTTCATTTCCAGTTCGCAAGGTCTCGACGAATCGCGCCACGATTTTCTTCGGATTACGAGAGAACTTCGTGGCTAACGTTTCGATAACAAATGTGATCGCAAGGTATAGCTCGGTAAAGTTGAAATAAGAAACATAAGGTAATAAATCGAGCGATGGTAAACGAATGGTCTTTGGTTAGTTAGCAAGTATAGTCTGATACTGTTTAAAGCGAACAAGACCATCGAAAGATATCAAAACCTGACGCTGAATTGTATTCAGGAATCTTATTTAAATTGTTGAGCTATAGCTTCGCGCGAGCCAAAACCGTAGGGCGGATGTACATTAAGCTGGACTCAGAGAATCAGAAATGGAGGAGCTTTTATTGCGTAGCGAAATCGTTTCGTGCGCGTCTGTGCCTGACACTGGTAGTGAATGAAAGCTCGTCGAGCTAGCGAACGTTATAAGTACGATTTCAATGGTGAGATTTCGAGCCGTTTCGATCGAGATCTGAGAATCGCTAGCAATGGGACCGAGATGAGTTTAGATTCGTCGAAAACTGATTCTTTTGTAGCAATCGATTACATTGTATCGCTATGTACTTGTGAATTATGTTAAAAATAACTAGTAATAGATATCTTTATAGAATTTATCGCTCGGTGACCAAATGAAGATAATCCTTGCAAAGTTCACTGACACAATTGTACCAGATTTGCATATAATCTCTTATACGAATATTCAATAACTTACAGATTCAGCTACTAATTGTTTAGTGTTAGTATTGATTCATTCATGGATGCATAAATAATCAGGAAGTAATTTGTTTGTGAAAGTGAAATATGATTTAAGCAGTCGAAGATTAACCTCCTGAGAACTGGTCATTTTTAAATTTAATCCTGTATATTGTATATAGTTTACTAAAAACTTGCATACATCTTATATAAAGTTATCATGCAAATTCTATAATTGTATTATTGTTTATTATATTATATTAATGTGGAATAACAAAATTCTTTTAATATTATTCCTTAAAACTTCATATCACAGGATTTTTTACATTGTTAATAACGAATCTATAGTCAAATTTTGAAAATTAAGAATGATAGATATATGACAGACCTAATATTCTAAAAGCTTCTTAAATTCGAACTTTTTCTTCGGTCGCTGATAATGAATCTGCAGTCTTTACTTCAATAGGACCGACAAGTACGAAATTGATTTTGCCTCCAAAATGTGAATCCGCCATTTTGAATTTAAAATGGATCAATAGCGACCCAAGAAGTTACAAGTACTGATTTTCATTAAAGTTAGAATCTAAAGCATATTATGGTGCTTTTTCAGCACTCCAGAAGTTAGCTACACTTTGTTTCTAATTGGATTAGTATACCAAATCACTAAACTGTGTATGTAATTACTAACTTCTACTTTAATTTTCTACCTAGTTATAATTATTTAAAAATACGATAAAATGTATTTTCAAATCTTTCCTAAACCTATAAATTGTTTTGGTAATAGACATTTAGTAAAAACATAAAGAAAGCAAGAAGTATTCAATGTTTTATAGAACAAACGTTTTATACTAAACAATATTTGAATTGACAATAGAAGTAACTAAATATTTTGATTCAAAGCACATATACATAAATGCTTTAGAAAAAGACTGGCATTTATTAATATCATGCATTTTTCACTGATAGTGTTTGGAATTTTTAGTCAGTGGTAGAACTTGTCTTCAGACTGTATTTTGTTAGAAGTGATGTCTCTAATAATGACGTTACCAACGTTTATTTTTTTTCATTATTGACACATTGTCTACACAACTACTTAATTACATATACGATTACCTTTATATCAAGTATAATTCTTATTCACACCAGAAATAAAGTAAATGATGGCTAATATCAATTGGCTCAATAAACTAATAATTAAGATTTCGATATTGTCGCTCTTTAGGTGTCCAAAAAAACTTTTATTCATTACAATCGAGCATTATAAAGAGCGAATATTAATTATCAAAATGAATTTATTGCATACGCGGTTTGACTCGAATTATTATTTAGATATAAACATCTTAAAGTTGTTCTGACAATTATTTTAAATTCGTAAATCAGAATGATAGACTAGTTACACCATTATGAAAAATAACGAATGACCTATATTAATTGTTTCTATAAAATGGTTCCACGTCAATTACTATTTAGATTAATATGTATTCGAAGTTATTCTAATAATGGTTTTGATTGTATAAATTGTAATTACCGCGATGTTTGCATTGTATCGATTCTACAAGAAATTTCAATAATTAGGTCATACTAATATCAATGACATTAATTTCTATATTGGGTTGATACTTCAATATATCAATGAGTATGTCACTTTATCGGTCCCATCACTGGAGAACAGCTTTCGAAACGCATCGACAATTTTTCAGCCACCGAGCGGAAGTGGATATTGAAAATTCTTATTGTTGTTGAAGATGCTGTTGTTATTGAGAAATACTGTTTTTAATCAAGAGACGCGAGTGTATGACATTGGAGTCTGGGTTAGAAGATATAAGCACGTTGATTGTAAATGGAGAGAAAAATATTTTATGCGGAGAGGGTTCTCGTCTCGCGACTGGTACTAGAAGCGAGCACCTGAAACGTCGTTGAGGCTGTAAGAACGAATAAGATTGTAAACTAGAGTTTAATATCCGAATGTTCGAATCAGACGCTGGGAAAAGATTGTCGGAAATGGCGTAGAATGAATAATCGTCGATCGAACACATTCGTTTTGAATTATCCCCGAATATTACAAAAATATTTAATTTCGAATTAAATTCAGGTACGTTTCTAAATTTGATATTACTGCGTTGAAGGTTAACTCTAAAATAAATTTAAACGGAAAATATCTTAAGAGGAATCTTTGTTTCCTGCTGTTGCGTGAGGAACGAATGTCTGTACTCGATATAATTATGTCCATTTTCTCTAATCAAGTGCTAGAACGTTCTTAATTCCTGAAAATATTTTATTTACAACGAAATGTTGTTGCGACGAAGACGCACAAATTGAAGTATTACCAGTAATGGAAAAATTCAATTATAAAAAAGAATAACACTGCCTGTTCAACGGTAATAACAATAACAATAGGTGTTGGTCAAAAGGGTAGATCAATGTCCTACGTACGTACAATAATTTATTCATTGAGAAAGTTCACAAACATGTTTACGATGGACAACGTTTGTTTATTTGCTTCTTCGAAGAATACATATCTGCACAAACGATGTACAGCAATAAACAATTATATTGTGCATCCTTTATCGATTACGAATCATAATTTGCTGTCGAAAGATTGACGAGACTGTTCGTGAAAGTGTTATTGCATACTTTACAAGAAAACGAACCGAAGGTCCTTTATTGCGACCATGATTTTCCGTTGGATTTCGATTTCTTGCCAGGTATTACACGTTATCGACAATATCGTGTTCAAAGATGTCTTGTTCGTGATAACAGAGAACATCGATAACGTAACTGCCTCGATGATCATTTCACATCGCGAATTTTGTAAAACGTTACATATTCTCATTGAAAGAACAGAATCGTGGAGATTGAAAAAATACGAGTGGCTCAAAATGTAAATTGAAAAGGACATCCCAGATGTTAAAGCAAAAATTTCTGTTTGTTACAGCTATAAAATTAGAAAAACTTGGGGAACTCAGTTTATTTTTTAAATACTCTTTTCGTGCCGTACATCATTACGTTTAGATAAATTTCACAGAATAATCGAAATTTTCAAACATGTTAAAACACATTTATATATTTCTTATAAAAAAATAGCCTATTCGTTGAATCAATATGAAATACTACTAAATATGAATTTCAAAAGGTATACAGTGACTTTCAGAACATTCAAGAAAAATATTCTTGTTGCGAATTTAAGCATCATAAATTATCAATGACAAAATTTAGTTATTTTTTATTTTGCACAGTTTACAAGGAATATTTTCTTGCTTTACAAAGTCTGTACTGCAAACTATGAAATTTGCATAATATACTTTACAATTGTACAATTCTTATTACTAGACTTGTAAGTCTCAAATTATTTTAAATTATGTACTGTCATAATTGTACATACTTTGCGAGTCTTCAAGGAACGAAACAATACTTTCTATCGTGACACGATTTATAAACCTGACATTTTCATCTATTCGCTCAGGTAAATGTTAAAATAATGTGTACCGTTAATAGTAACATTCTGAGTCATTCATATTTTTATCATCGTACAATAACATGCTCGGAACAATAGTCAGCAGCACCGCTCAAATTTCTTTTGATCGGAATTCAGTTCGCAGGAACAATGACAGCGATCAAATAAGAACCGAAGCTGCACATAATACACGAACGAAAACGACACGATCGAACGACACGAATCGACGATCGATCGATCTCCCTATATTAATTACAATCCCTAACAACTAGCTTCGTGGGAAGGAAATGTACCAAAAATAAAAAAAAAACAAAAAATAGAAAAAAAACAGAAAAAAGTGCGATCGATCGAACTTCCGTTTTCGATCGACTCGATCGGAATCGGTGGTGGTCACAATCGATTTATTAGTTCTAAGGAAACAGGAAATCGATCGATCTCAACGAAGTTACAGCGGTTTTGTATCACGTGTACACATACGAAACCAGAAATGTACCGCGAAACGAGTTTTATAGAGAAACGATCTGTATGTATATCACGCTGTAAATAGGAACAATGTAATTTACCATAACGTTAAGGGAACGAAGTAAAGAGATAAAGAGCAGTGTGAGTGAGAGTGTGTATCTGTATCGAGAGTGTAACGTAATCGGAGAACGTTCCGTAGTCGAGAATTACTCTCTGTGCCATCGAATCGATTTCACGAGCGACTGCTGTAATCGATCGTGATCGTTAATGGGAATGGATCCGGTCAGGATCTCGGAATGCGTCCAGCCAGCGTGAATAAATCTATTCAGACGACGTTTAAATCATGAATCAGTTCAACTTTGCGAATTTCTGTCGTTCCAAATTCATCGCCTATAATTTGCGACCATTTTGAAAGAAGATTGTTTATCCGCGATGCTTACAAATTCACTATGAAGCTGTAAAACTTCGTTGAATGTAAAATTGGCACTAGCAAATTTGTGGAACTTGGGTAAAATTGTTCTCCCTTGCAGTGTCAATTAAGTTGAACTGAAAAGAAAACGAAAACAACGATTTTTCGATATTTAAGTTGCGAATTCTTTTGACTTTTGTAGTTTAAAGTAGCAGACATTTATTTACGCACAATCAGAAGGTAGGAAAGTTAGCCCTTATTTGGAAAAATACTTAGAAATTATTTTTGAAGACGGATATAAAATTTAATTAAATGTTTATTTGACATCTAAAAATGTATATGTAAAACTACAAATCTACTGAAGTTCATGAAATAAATTTGATTTGTGTAAAATTTATGGATAATCACGAGCAGCCACTCTGTTCGAGTTGGTAGAAAAAGTGTCACGTGACCAAATTAGTCTGAAATAAAAGACAAGGAAATTTCTATTCGAAATACTTTTTCGCGACATAATTGAAAGAATGCAAAAGTATTGGGTAAAAGATGTAATATTTACCTTCGAATCAATATGAAAATTGATTGTTTTTCATTTTAGATTATTTGATACTGACTATATTAAGTGCATAAGTTAATATTCTTTATTGAAATTTAGTAAATTTTGGATAATAGATAAACATATGATGAAATTACATTACAATGTTCAACAAAAATTTTTAAATGCTTTTCTATTTTTCAATTTACCATCCTGTCGTAATAGTTTCATTGTATTTTCTTATAAATTCTCATTCAACTTACTAAGAAGACAATATAATTTTCTGTTTATAAAAAAACAAAATATATCAGTGTTTTCTGTTACAAGTATTGTGTTTCGAATGGACAATTAAATACGAGTAAAAAGAACTTGATCATTTTAACATTTTAACATGATTAAGAAATTATAGTCTGGATATTATTTGTTGATCTACGAAAATGATTCAAAATGCATTTTGTTATGATACAATGGCTAGAATAATTTACTACGGTTGGAACAAACTCAACAGTTGGTTTTGATTCGACTATAGCGCGTTCATTAATCAGCATTACTGAATATGGAATTTAATCTAAATTTACTACAGCCATGATTCGTGCAAATATTTCGTTCGTTGTTAAAACTACAGCTAGAATTAATTCCTGTGTGCACACATTCAAATACAGTGAATATTATTTCTTTTTTCGATTATTGTACATTTTCGACTTATTTTATTTTGCTTGATTGTACCACCATTCCTGAAACACACTATATTTATTATACGAAGCATAGATGGGTTAATGAGTAATTTTTAGTAGAAAAATACAATGATATTGTAATAATCATATAAAATGTTTATAAGAAAAGGAAAAGAAACAAATAAAATGTATTTATTATAATATAGAGCAAGATTTAAATATTCTAGAAATATAGTTTCAGTACTGTTACTGATTTTCTGTCAAAGTATCCTAAGTTTGCAAATTAAAATGCATCCCGTACGTAAATATATGTCTGCCACTGTATGATTTATGCGACAATTACGAGGAATTTTAGTCAATCCTGTCTGAAGTTTAGATTTTACAACGACATTCGAATCGATTGTTTATCAGTTAGTTCATAAATGATCGTGTGAAATCGTAATTACGTCGCTAGTTCTTTTAAGTCTCCAACGTTGCATCAACATGGAAGGAATCAGAGTTACATCCAAGTCATTACATTTCAATAATTTTTCAACGCAATGAACCTGTTTTGGCCATTATGGCCGCGTTGCGTTGTTCTATCGCTTTGCGTAAGTTATTTTTAAAGCAGTTGTATACCAAGAAGCGGAAGGAATTGCCTCTGGATGGAATTCAAATGATCACAATTTTTATAATAGGTTATTTCAATATTCACATAATTCAATAATTAGTATAAATGCATTTTATGGGAGGAAAAACAGAATTGTAAATTCGTTGCTCAAACAACTCGCATATAGGAAAAAGTTAATTGGTTCTGATAAGTAGTCTTAGCGAGCATCCAATATATGTATATGTCTATTCTCTCTCTCTCTCTTTCTCTTGCTTAATACTTTACCCAGATAGCACAAATACATTTTTATGACATCAGCTTCAGACATTCAGGCGTTTTAAAGTCGTGCAGAATACGTAATCCGATCGTTTTATGTGTCGTCTTTACGATGTTTTTCGGATGTCGCATAGATCTTTTAAAGACGTTTCTAAGTCATATGTTTTAGATTGTCAGTCGTTTTAAAGACGTCTGGTAATGTTCTATGGATATCCAAAATACACCTTATAAACGTCTTTTGTTACAAAACGTGACGTCTTTAAGACGTCTTCTAGATATTGAAATGTTCAAGATGTCTTTCGGATATTTTATGTAAGTACGTCTCCCAGACATTTTCAAGACATCTTCTAGACGTATATGCCTTCAGGCTGGAATTGAACGTTTTGAAGATATATGTATAGTATATTATAGTATATGTATATAACTTTCGTTTCATTTAACGTATTAATTCAGTCTGTTGACTGAGCAAGAAGAATTGATTCGTCAAATATAAAACAAAAAAAAAACACTTTTTAAACCAGACCAGGTTGTAAGATGCCCAGACCAAACATGGACATAACAATGAACATCTTTAAAACGTACCGGTTCGTACGTCTTTAAGACGTTCAAATCAGGTCGTATGACAATCAGACCAAACATGTACATGTACAATGGTCTTCTTGAACATGTCGCGTGCTATCTGAGTCTCTCTTGAGAGAAAGAACATTAAATGCTAAGACAACTTGCTAAAGCCAATTAAAAATCAGATTTGTCTCGTAACATGAACATCGTTCAGAGGCAATCTTCATAGCTCCGTGCAGTGTTTCGGGTGTGCTCGGTTCGTCGATCACGATCGTTAGTCGTTAACAGTAATGTCCAGTCTGATCGTTCATGTGTTAATTTTAAGGTAGAAAGTACCTGGGATCGATTCCATGTACGTTTCGATATTAGCTCCGATTCCGAGTCTCACACTTACAATTAATGTTTTTTACGTTACTGCGTTGCGCGACGGGATAACAATACTCTTTTTATAAGAATTAAACCGACGTCTCGACGATCATGTGTAAGAACGAAAGATCGTTAATTAACTAATGATTCGTTCGTGAATATATTCGTTATTATGTAGCTTAGCTTTATTTACTTGAATTTATGCAATTTAAGGAAACTTAATTTTACCTTAACTTTATGTTCGATGCGTGAATATTTTTAGTGCCACTACTTTTTTTTTTTAATTAATATTTAGCGCATAATAGATAATAATATTAATGCTGCCAATTTGTACATTACTTCTTAAGCTGTAATTTTGCACAGTCATCGGGACACTATCGCAAATAACAAGGAAATATTATATTTAGTGCTTAAGGGTTTGTTTATTTAATATTCCAATAATTGAGTGGCTCATTGAAACAGCGTGGTGTGTTACTGAAATGCAGTAAAGCGTCTATTTAAACAGTAATACTGTTCGCGCAGAAAATAGTTGAAGAGAAACTAACATAGAACACACAGGAGCACTGCCAAATTTTAACTAATATTAAAGATCGACTAAGGAAACGAGGGAAACTGTAATACTTCGCGAATTACGCAAGGAAATTAAAAGAGTGTAACTACACTACCTATGCTTACAATTGCACCTGATAAAACAAAATAAAAATAACTTATGACGTTAGATCTCATTAATTCGTTCAGTCTTGTTCTGTTGAATACTTACTGTTAGCATCGCGTTGCGTGATTCACACCGTATAAATTCTGACTGTACAATTATTTACTTACGATAATAACTGCATGTTATTTATGTACACAGCGTGACTCATGTAATTATTGTCATAAAATTTCATGGTTTACAATTTAGTAAATAAATTGTACTCGCTAAGAAGTTATTAAACTTTTAAACGAGTAAAATATCTTAATAAATATAGACCCGTGGACCGTTTATTTCGAAGATACAATAGCTTTACGCCATTGCATTGCTCCTTAAGGGATCTGTCTAGTTTATAAACTAACCTTTGAATGATAATTAAGAGCTTTTTTAAAAAACTACTCAACATACCAATTTTAAACACTACATGTGTATTACATTCATATTTCAACCAAATATTAGTTATTACAAACTACATACATTTAAATACGTGTCCACATATGATATGGTTACTTTCATTCTGATACTCCTAATGTAAAAAGTCAGATTTAAAAAAAATTTAATTTCTTCATTAAATTTTGTAGCTTTCTCAAACGATAAAAAATATCGTTAATGGATATTGAATTAATTTTTGATCAAATAATAAAGGACTTATTTTATACACATATTAAGATAATACCAATTCAAATAAAAATTAAATATTTATTTTATATGTATGTAACCAAAATTTCAAATCGAATTGGTTGATTAGTTATTGAGATACCATGGTTGCTATACAAAATTCGACAAAATGTGCGAGAATTGCATTCAACGTTTTATTTACGGTAATTATTTTACTACTGTCATTTGCAATTTTGTTTATACGTAGGAATAATTCGATTACATTGAAAATTAATAAACAGATATCTCGTATAATATAATTTAATGACATATTCTCACAAATTATTTTTCTGAAACAGGTTATTAGTATTATTTAATTTAATTTAAAACAGAAGTAGGAAAGGAAATCTATATTCAGATTAGTTTTATCAATCGATTGAACTACCATGGAACTAAAATTTCAATATCGCTCTTATAAGAAACATTCATTTCTTCGACCTTTTTTCGTTTCCTTAAGTCGCTTAAAAAAATACTAAATATATTGAATTGATTTTCACATTTTAAATTTTCTAATCGTTTTAACTTCGAAGATTATCTTGCACACTGTGCTGAATAATATCGTTTCGAGACGTACCACTTTAAAATTTCAATTATACCGTGTCGGAACGTATAGAGTATTCTAAACCGTATTCGGTTTAAAGTCCTATAACATTAATAGTTTTTCGATTTTTGTCACAATATTTTCAGGATAATTCTTTGAGGACTTTAAGAGAAAACAAACAAAAAAAAATGGATTTTTCGATCTGATATTACCAGATTGGCTCCTCGAGAAGTGGCTTCCCTCTAGCGCGCTGTCAGTGAGCCAGTCAATTAATTCGACGTCTTCGAGAAGCGCAAAGGAAAGCCACGGCGTTTCACTTATTAGATCCCGCGGTGGAATAATCCGGCATGGCCGTGTTTTTAATTGGTCTGGCTTAATTAAGGCACTCGTGCGGGATTGTAGCGAGTCGCGCTGGTCTCTTGGAAAATTCTAATTGCCGGAAGAACGCTGGTTCTCTGCTCTTTCTTTCTTACCTTCGTACTTTTCTGCACCACCCCGCGCCCTTCCTTTCGTCATCACAAAACCTCCCCCTTATTTTCTAATTTCGTTCGCCAGTGAAATCCGCGAGAAGCCTTATCTTTTTTTAATTTTCGTCGCGAAGGTCGAGGAGACTAATATTCAGATATTAAGTTTAAATTGATTTAAATCAGGAATGGTAAATACATGGCCCGATTAAGATTTTACATTTCTATTACTATTATTTCCTTTTTATTATGTTTAGTTTGGCTTTTCAATAATGAAAAACAGCACAATTAAAATTACTGGGTCGACATCTTTCTGCAAATTTGAAAAAAACACGCGTTTTAATTTTATTTCAAATTTTCATATTTTTGTGTTTGCCAAATCGTGCAAAGTATTTACAAAAGATAAAATAATGCGATTTAAGAAAATGTTGTTTTATGTGTCTGGACATTTTGTTTTCAATTCTAATGATTAGTATTCGTATGAGTCAAGAATGGCGTTTAAAATATTTTTAACTGTTGTAAAATGATTTAAAATTTTTCCTTGGGTAAGAATGTATTTGGCACGCCTGGTTCCAACAATCACGGGGTAATTATTTGCAATTTTAACAACCTCGCCGTTTTTAATGACCTTGAAGTACATTTTGTAAAATTATAAATAACAAAGAATACAAAAGAATGAATTTTATTGCTTCGATTTAAAAAATTTTTGACAAGGCAATGAAGTAAACTAATTATTAAATATTCTAAACTCTATTAAACTATTTTTTAAACGTTCTAAAGTCTCTAATCTTGCACAAGCAAATTTTCGTGATCAATTTAAACATTTCGACTCGAAGTTTGAGTCTTCTTTGGTATTATAAACAAAAATATTAACTAAGAAAATGATAGAAAATTAGTATAGAAATGAAAAATTCGTTTTGCTCTAAAAAAATAAATATTAAGAAGCATAGTAAAGAATTTCTATACTAATTTTATATAATTATTTTGTTAATTTTTTTGCTCGTAATACTAACGAAGACCTGAATTTTGTATCGAAACAAATTGATTATATTTATAAACTTGCTTGCGGAAGTCTAAAGATTCTAGAAAGTTGTATTTTTATTATTTCCATTATTTACATCAGTTTTTAAAGAGCAAGAGAAATCACGTATTTGATCTTTAGCATGATTTTGTTTTTTTAATGTTAAAAGTTTCATTTCCGAAAATACAATCTTTTTATCTGTGACATTTATTTTCTTGGAGGACCCAATTTCCTTGGTATTGCAATTTGAACGAACAACCAACAGAATTATTTTCTTAAATAATTTCATGTTTTCCCTTGTTCTTACAACCAAAGATTTATTTCTATCGTTTACTTTAATTTTTAAAGAGCTGCAGAAATAACACGTTTGATTCCTAGCATGATTTTGTTCTTTTAATTTCAAAAGTACCATTTTCGAAAATATAATCCTATTTATATAAATTTTTAGGAATTCTATTTCCTTGGTATTGCGATTCCAACGAACAATCAAGCAAATTTATTTGCGTGAGAGTTTCTTTCCGTCAATTCCACAACTTTTTCGTAAATAGAGAATCGCGTCTGGGATATGTACGCTCGGTTCGTAATAATATGCCGTGGGTCCAATACGTCCCATTGGTGCTCAACAAAGTAAAAATGAAATAACTGTACTCAATGAAATATTATGATATGTATATCAATGTTGCGAGAGTGAATGGGTTAATATCGTTTGTAGACTATGTAATGCACCATATATTCATTGAACATTCTGTTTTTACAAATAAATCTCAAGTGTTAACGCGTACGATACGTTAGTGGTGTATATTGGCATCAATGTTTCGCTATTTATAAGTACTTCGGGTGCCCAAGTTGTTGGACTAAATTGTAATTTTATTCTAATATCGAAAACCTTAATCATACGTTTTTATTTATTATTAAATATCTTCTGATTTAAGTACCATAGATTAGATCGTTTCTTATTCTACGATAATTTCTATCCTTCGCTTAATAATTGTTTTACGTTTATAATTAATTATTCTAAAGGGATTTATGTTTATTTCTCGTTTGGTAAATTCTACGAGTGTCGTTTAGCTTATCTTTTTTTAATGCACTATTTGTTAATAATGTATAATTATGTTGCAACGAGATAAGTTGAAATTGGTAGCAGTTATTTTGTAAGAAATTTGTAGCCTCGTTTGCTGAATTATTATTAATTACAAGGAAATGTC
This sequence comes from Colletes gigas, assembly GCF_013123115.1. NCBI lineage: Eukaryota > Metazoa > Arthropoda > Insecta > Hymenoptera > Colletidae > Colletes > Colletes gigas. Next base: position 1,335,909 of record NW_025106675.1, read on the forward strand.
AATGCGATAAGCGACACATTTTTTATAATCTACTTGCAATTACGACTACGTCTTTTTTAATGTTTAACATTGCGAGGGTGATTATTTAGTCGCACGCAGCACTATACACTACTAAAAAACGTATAAATTATATCAAAGAAAAGTTATTACATGTCGATCAATAAAAGAGTAATTAAGCGATTCAGAAATAAAATTAGAATTTTATATAAATTAATTTCGTTAAGTCTGAATTCACTTCCGTTATAAATCTCTCGTGAATTATATGTACACGAAGGATATTCAATCGTCAAATTAAGTTACTAAGTATTTGTATTACAGTTTCTACGAATTTACATTAATTATTTATTGAATAACAATGTGCTACAAGGATGTAATTTTCATATAATATACGATAATTTTAAGATATGAAATTTGCTGTCTTTCATTTATTCTAAATTTTATTACTATTATAACACTTTTAATATGTATGTATATACATAATAATTGGGAATCAAGGATGGCTGGTAAATATGGAATTAATCTAAGGAAAAAGTGTTTTTGCACCAGAAATTAAAAAATGTTATCGACTGCAGATGCATTTGTAAGAAATGAGCAAATCACGTAGCTGGTTGCATCACGTTAGTTTATGGTTAAAAGTAATAAGAATCTTTTTAATAAAAAAAGATGTAAACATAGAGACAGAATTTTTGAAAACTAAAAATTGATCGTAAATCATAAAATCTCTGTGAGAACTAGAGTTATCTCGTAATCATTTCTTCTTTATTAAAAATAACGATGATACAGGAAATCAAAGTATTAATTATTATTTCTATTTGAAAAATTTTACTACCCTCTGTATGAAACATAAAGCAACCCGGTTCTATTTAAACGGATAAACGGTATAAGGCAGTGTTTCTCGAAGTGGAACAATTTTCAATGTTTTGGAAAGATTTAGAAAATTGTAATTTATTCATTTTCTTTTTATTTGAATTATCTATTTATACTGTAGTTTTTCAGAACTTGATTGATTATTATAATGGAGGAAAAGGGAAATGTTGTAACTTCTAAACATGAATGACTGCACTATTTCAAATACTATTTTCCTATAATGCAATTTTCCTAATACTACTGAATTACTATTAAAATATGCACATATTTGAAATACTACTTCTTTATGTAACTACTATTTCAAGGAAAAGTGTATATCTGCACAATTCTGTATCAGACGAAAAAATACAAATATTTATATTCCTTTACTATTAAAAAACTCTATTCTTTCTCAGCCCTGGTAGAAGACTTTCGTTGCTAAAATTGGCATTCGCCTGGTCTGTCAGTTTTCTTTCGAAGCTCTCAGATTAATTTATTGCCGAAACTATTCATTCGATGTGGAGTAGCATTATTCAACGAAATGCGTTTCTAAGTACGGTACGGTCGCGCAACGTCGTCGTCTTCGCCGACTTTGCGACTGAAATGCAAATTCGTATTAAACAGATCCTTCGGAGCGGTTGGGGGAACATGCGTGTCCCGGTGTCCTCCGTAATGCACGAACGGCGACATGATTTATCGTGACGCCGGGAAACGAGATTTCGTGACGGGAAACGTGCCACTGAAAGGTTCATGACCTCACCGAAATTCGGAGGATTTCAAGCGGGCCGGGATGCCCCCGAGTATCTAAATTCAGCAGATTATAACTTGCGGAATTGAAATGGACTTTCGTTGGGAAACGGTAGCAAATAATGAGAGGTTGTTGTATTATTAGGAGTACAAAAAAAAATTATTCACTATTCTGTATCAAATTCGTTGCTTACTATCAATGTATCAAAAGCTTAAAGTACATCTAATTTTTAGTTAATTAATAATAAATAACTTTGGTATTTAAACTTGTTTTTAGCAAAGAATAGAGTAAACTTTGACATTATGGAATTACATAGCAAGAATGAAATAATAGCTTTTTGTGACATCAAAACATACACAGTCAAGGACAAAAGTAAGTGGACAGATGATGAAAAAGGATATCAATGAAATTTAACCAATATAGCATTGCAATTACATGTTTAAGTTTTATTTAATATTCATCGTTATAGTATATAGATTATTTGAATAACAATTAAAATAAATATTAACAATCGATGTAAACCCAAATTAGGTTTAAACAAACATCAAGCAATTACAGAGAGACAGAAGTAAGTGGGCACTACCAATAACTATTAATTAATATTATTGTTTAACGCAAAACACAGAAATATAGAGGGCGAATTTGACAGAAGTCTGAAAGGTTTTAGTATTTGTGGAAGGGGTCATGTGGGAATCTGGCCCGATTCGATGAAACTTTGGAACATTTCACTCTTGGGAAACCGTATTTATTACCTAGACCGTTCGATCGCTTCGATCGGCCGCTTGGTGATCAAAACTCGAGAAACAAAAGGAGACAGAATTGCAAAGGAGCGAAAAGTTACGACGTTTGTGTACCTATCTGAGAGTAAAACTTTCAGCGTCTAGAAATTGGAAACCATCGTGCGTTTTACGTTTCCTTAAACGTAGGAAGATTTTATTATCCTGCCGCGCTTTAGAATAATTTTTTTCCTGAAATAATAATCAGCCATTGAGATACGAACAGTCAAGTTCATTAAATGCATATTTTCCATGGTCGATTATTCGACATCAAGCAAGAGAACATTACGAAATATGTAATACGAAATGTACAAATGTTCATTGATCCAATATGCAAACTATTCTGTATATTCACGAATTTTTTATGACAATACTATACGCTCGATTAAAATGAATTTCCTGTATGCGAATAAAACATGCAATAAGTTTTTGAAAACTATTTTTTACATTTACATTACACACAGAGAAACAAAATGTCGTTGTTTTCATCGATAGCATGTACAGAGTGCATTGTGCATTAGCATTAGAATATTAGAAATTTATATATTTCGAAAAATAATTGCAAAAGATGTTCCTTCCTAGGTATTTTACTCGATTATTTTGATGAGTTTACACTTTTCTTAGATGAATATTTTAAAGAGGACTGTAAGATGGAGATTGGAAACATTAAACAACAAGTGACTCATTATGACTACAAATATATTTATCAAATTTTTTAAAAATTTACATTATGTGCAGAAGTCTGTGAATTACTGCATCGCGATGACAAATTCAAATATATAAAAGCAAAACGTAAGGAAATGTTCATATTCGTTAAAGAATCTGTAAAAAATAGTAAAATTTGATTGTGAAATATCGAATAACGTAATTATAGATTTCGAAGCTCTTTGATTTTTCTGTCTTCAACTGTCCACTAAAAGTCACTCCACCTGTCTGTGTTCGTTTAAAACAAAATCCGCAATGACTACTCGGTTCTCGATGAGATAGTGGATCGTTCGTCAATCTGAACGTCGTTGATCAGTTTTGTCAAAACGTTTTTCTGGAAATCACCTCACACTTTGTACGAAACACGAGTGGACAAACAATGTAAAACATAATCCTGGATTAATTACATACGTATTGCGTCACGCAAGAAATACTCCAGATTCAGAAATGTGAAATAAATTAAGACACACAAATAAAAACTCCAAGTTTTCATGTATCACAAGTATTATTGTACTAAATGATGTAGTAATCTCTAACACTTTCACCATTGTCAATTATTTTACAAAAATATAGAGCAAGCAGTGATGATAAAAAAGCCCAATTTATTTTGTTAAAGAAAATATGAATGTAAAACAATACCAGGATATAGTAAAAACTGTTTTCCTTCTCTTTTACAATTCTCTGAGATCACGATTACCCTACTATGTATATGTATGTATATACAAAATGGAGTACCGTGATACGGGGCTAAGTCGGTCAAAGAATTGCTTTCATCTAAGAATATCCCTGTACTCCCATGGCCAGGCGGTTTGCTTGATTTAAATGCAATAGAAAATGTCTGAAACTTAAAAAATTTGTTTATTCATTATCGAACACTACAATAACCGAGTTGGAAAACAAGAATTACAGGTAAATGATACAATAATGAAGATATAAGGAAGATGATAAAACAATGTATGACATCAAAGCAAAGGAGGAATATTAGTATATTAATTAATAAATTCTGTTGTTACAATTATCACAGGCATTTTATTTTTACCAAAGCTATGAAAAATTTGTTAAATTTCGGTGTGATCAATATTCCATTGGGCGTCGAAATATTTAAACACGGCTCTGCTCCTCACGGAGCACTCTCTCTCTCTCTCTCTCTCTCTCTTCATTAAACAACCACATAAATTATAATTTAATCAAACGCGAATTAGAGCTTAGAAATCAGCAATGAATAGTTTTGCACAGGATGCGGAAACGTGTTGCGCGTAGAATTGTATTGCTCCCGCGGGTATACTTCCGCTGGATAACATATAGCGGTCGATGCTTTCACCTGGTTCGTTGTTTCAGTTACTAATTACTAGTAAATTACTTGTTAATTAGGCTAATCGTTTCCGCGATTCGTGTTTATGAGACCCGACGACCAATCGAACCTGCATATCTTCGCAAATAAATGAAATTTTTTGTACAATGATATTAATTTAACGTAATCTATTGAGGGAAATATGATTCAGAGCTAAAAGAAAAATTATGAAAAAAATAAAGAAAGATCCTACATTACGTGCACCAAAATTAGCTGCCGAATTATTAGAAGAGATTGGAAAGAAAGTACACTCCCAAAGAATACGCAGAGCATTAAAAGAATGTGGTTATAATGGATGAGTTGCTCGGAAAAACTGTATCTGAATGAAACTAATAGGAAGAAAAGATTAAATTTTGCGAGAAAATTTATTTCAAAAGAAGATACATGGTGGAATGACGTTATTTTTAGTGATGAGAGTAAATTAAATAGTTTTGAATTGGATGGGCGAAGAATGGTGTGGCGAAAGAAAAATGAAGAATTCAAAATTAAAGATACGAAGCCGACTATAAAGTACGGAGGTGGAAATGTACTTGTATAGGAATGTATCTCAACATTTGGTACGGGTGAATTAATTTTTATTAATAACATAATGGATAAAACTGTATACCTCAATATTTTAAAAAATAATCTACGTAAAAGTGCAATAAAAATGGGGACTCAGAATACATTTAAGTATTATCAAGATAATGACCCCAAGCATAAGGCATGTATTGTACAGGAATATTTGCTGTATAATAGTCCAAAATTATTACAATCGCCACCACCTCAGTCCCCAGATATGAATCCTATAGAGAATTTATGGGATGAACTAGACTGACGAATTAGAACAACTGCAATAATATCTAAAGAAATGTTAAAAGAACGACTGAAAGAGGAATGGAATAATATTAGTACAGAATATTTGAAAAAAATAATTTGCAATATGCCTGAACGATTAAAAGAGGTCATTCGTCAAGAAGAATATCTTACACGATATTGAATTACTTTTCGTTTGTAAAAATTACTACAAAAACTATCAGTATTTAAAAGTGTCCGAATATTATTGTAACGTTAAAACCAGACATTCTTTTGTTTAAAATAGAATATTTAATAAACGTTAGTAATTATATAAATAAAATTTATACTTTTATTAACTAGACCTTATGCAGTAATGTAATTTTGGATTCAATATTTGTTTCCTTCGTCGTGAATAAAATTACAATGCGATAATGTAAAAATTGTATAGTATCCGAATATTAAAGTTACTCACTGTACACGATGTACAAGGTTGCTATTATTAACAATTTTGTCGGATATTTAAAGAAACTATTTTAAATTCGCAGCCATTAGTTCGGTGTTATCCGCGGCGAAGGATTTTCGTCGCGAGTAACACTGATTACCAGGTCTCACTAGGAAGAGGTTGCTACAGCTCGAGACTCGAAAAGAGATAGATGGGTTCCAAACTCAGTAGATGGAAAGAATTAAAGTTCTTTCGGTCCCCTCGTTTAGTTTAGCCAAGCAATTACTTTATCAAAGAAAACGAGAGAACATTAGGAGACACGCGACGCGACGCCATGCTGAACCGTGGAGAAGGTCTTAGGATCCAATCGTTTGTCCGTTAGTAATTTGATTCTTCAGAAAAATGAGTCGCGCCTCTGAAATTGGTCTCCATTTCTCCAACACACCACGCCGGGGGCTAAAGGACCCGATTTAGGATGTCTGACAAAGAGAGAGTACCTGAGACAAGGACCTCCGTCGGAAGGTATGTGTTTCCGCAGGAAACGGAACTCTACACCTTCAAGTGAAGAACCATTTTCCCCAAATCGAGCTACCAGGAGAAAACGACTAGATCGTTCGGACCAACCATACGGCTGATCACATATTTCATCCAATGAGACGCTAGTGAACGAAGTAAGGAACGAGAGAGCGAAATAAGAAGAAACTATTCTCATTATAATTGTTTCGCAGACATTCGTACTCTATGGACTTAGTTCTAACTTAATCTAAAGTTAAACAAGATCCCGCGACGGATGATAATGCCTTCTGTGATGTCTTTCTATAAACCTGCACCTAAACTGAAATCTAATTTAGAACCATAAACAAATAAAAGTATAATTATATCAAACAGTGTTAAACAAAATATCACATTACTTTCCTAATATTACACATAATGACAATGTCACAAAAATTTCTGAAATAATGTGAAAATAGAAGTCTTCGGAAGAGACCAAATCAAGTATTCTACCTATATCTGTACAACGAGAAATAAAAATTCGTAGAGTAATATGAAAGTAAAATAGCAAACGATTACAATAATTATTTATCACCCAGCTAATAAAGAGATTTATGAAATACTAAGAAAGTGAAAAATGAAAATACCACAGAATTAAACAAAGTATCTCGGCAAAATGTTACAAGTATTATATTTGAGTAATAACGTAAAAATAAAACTTTTATTCTAATTAGTATAATTAAAATTCATGAAATAGTATGGAAATATAAATATATTCATATAAAAACAATCATACCAATTTGAAGAATAATGCAAAAGTGCGAATAGAGAAAAGAAACAATATATTAAACAAATAAAACCCCATAAACAGATAAAATTGAATTAACACCAAACAATCAAATAAAGTAAACAGGGTAATTTTGTGCTAGTAATACAAATGTGTGTAGTGGTCTTACTACTTGATGACAAATAGTTACAAATGGTCACAAAGCAATGGTCAACTGTGGTCAGAATCGGCCAATAGTGGTCACCAGTGGTCAGTAACAATCTGCTGTTTACTAATGGCTAGACGTAGGCCTCCAAATCGCAAGATTCGATTTCCTGTACATCCCAGGGATACTGAGGAATTCATCAGTAGTGGCTTTACTTTACCCCTTTGTAAAATAGTAGAAGTGGGGATAATGGGTGGGGAGACACAAAGTCAAACTTAACAGTTACGACTGTTTGTTCTACAGAAGAATTATTTCGGCTGGTTTTACGACTTGACTATTTCTGAATCTGCAATGGACTACCATAAGAAAATCATTGTTGACCATGAAATAACCAATGACCCATTAAAGCCATCACGAATTCGAAGATTAAAGTCTTCTTAAAAGGATCTTCTTACAATTTAATGCATGGTCTTTTTAATAGTCTGTTTCACTCTTTGGAAGTGTATCTTATGTTATAAGACATGCATGGTATAGAAGTCGAACATGTATTTCGATCATAACTAGGAAATAAAAGAATAAATATTAATCGGACATTCCGAATAATCAGCACAATAAGATACACGCATAATTCAAGATTATACTTACAATTTTCGTTTCTGTTTGTCTCTGAAATTGTTATAATCCTTTAGATAGATGATAGATAATTTTTGTAATCGTTTGCTATTTCACTTTTACATGATTTTTCGAATTTTTATCTCTCGATACGCAGGTATGGGTAGAATACTTCATTTTATTTAACACATAAACATTTTGTTTAATACTGTTTGATATAATTGAACTTTTATTTTTCTATATTCTTAAATTATATTTTAGTGCAGGTTTACTTCGGTGAAGACATCATAAACGGCACCATCATCCGCCACAGGATCATTAAACTAGCAATAAGTAATTTAACTTTTATATTAAATTTAAGGCCAGAGTGTAGGAATGTCTGTGCTCTGTCGAGCAATTCTAATGAATATAACTTCTTTTTAACTTGCTCTTTCGTTTCTTGCTTCGATAACCGCTATTTCATTGAATGAAACATGTTACCGTCTGTGTCTTTCTTGATTCTGAGTCTATAACATTGGGTTTGACAGAGTAATGGTAAAAAGTACGAACTGTATGCAGTATAGACTACTAGACTGTAGTAGAGGCATAGACTAATTGTAAGTATCGAATAGACGTCACGAGCAATATCTTTTTCGAAAGACATGGATTAAAACTACAGACAATGTATAATATAGTCGTATTTTCGCGTGACAGGAACAAGGATTTCGTGAGCTTCAAGGTGAAGTCGAGTGGCAGTTGAGGAAGTAAATACATACAGCAAAACATAAGTGTATCAGATTTCAAAACGTAACAAGTATATGGGATTACTGTTCCTAGCATAGTAATGCTAGCAATAGTAAGAATAAAATTACTCTTAAAAACTATTTTAGCACACAAGAAATGCACAGACTAGTAACAGACTAGAGCAGACTCAATATATAAAAATTTGTATTTCACAAGTTGTGAAAAATTAATGTTTTCGTAACGTATTCTAGGTTTAAGATGAATCTGAAAAACATATTCCACCCATTTATTAAAGTTGACTACAGTAGCAAATGCAATTTAAATTTATTAATTTGGTTTGAAAGAATACACATGAATCTGGTAAAAATATGTCGGTTTATTATTTTTTGTTGCTGCGACCACCACGACATAGCTGTTTAATGAACGAGTTGGAACTAAATGATAGAGGTGTAGACGACTGAACACAATTTTGTCGAGAGGTAACATACAGGGTGTCTCAGCCGATTTTGACATCTTGATTTCCTCGGTATTGTGACACGTAGCGAAAAATGTTTCATTGGGAACTTAGATGATATCGAGTTGGGCATAATTTTTGTATTCTTAGTTTTTTTTCGTATGGGGACGCGTCAAGGATATATGAAGGTCAACTTTGTTTTTTCAAATGGAATGAGGTACTTTTTTATGCATTATTGGAATTGTAGGGCTATGGGACGTATGATTTAAATTAAACGAACAATATTTAATAGTAGAATTTCACTTTTATTAAATACGTAAAGGTATATCTTAGAGATCCGTTCTCTATGAGATCTGTTTCTGAACAGTGCAGTTCACCTGCAGAAGAAAGGCAAGAGTGAAGCGCAGTTCGTAGAACTCATGGCCAAAACTAAAACGAAATATACAGTCGTCACTGGAGATGTTTTTGTAACATCGTGAGACGGTTAGGAAATCCAACATGCATCAAATGATGCAGCTAGACATTCTTTATAAAAAAGTACTGACCACGTATGTCGAAAAGCAAGTAGTTTAGGAGATATTTCAATTTGAATAATTTAAATACAAATGCATCATTTCTGCCGCAGTAAGACGTGAGCTCTGTTTATACCAATGTAGGACTAACAGAGACGATTAATTGAGATTGGCTGGGTTAAAATGTAAACATTTGAGAACGATTCGGTTATGACAATCGTTCTTCAATTTATTTATGCAAAAGTTTCAACTACAGTGACTGATATAAAGCAGCGTATTACCGATGAATGTGGCAAAATACCAACCGATACATTAAATGACGTAGGCCAGTCCTTAGTTCATCGATTTCAAAAATACTGTGATGCAAATCGTCGTTATATGGAACCATACCTGTAAATAAACGCTAATGTCAGTACGAATTTTAGAATTATTTAAATATCTCCTAACTACTTGCTTTTCATTCTGTATATCCCATAACAGATCGATATTCGATATTCAAGAAGTGTCAAAATCCGGATACTTCGCATCGTGACGTCACGAAAATATAGCGATAATAAGACATTAAGTAATTAATGGTTTGACTAGAACCGTTATGTATTTATTTTACAGCCGCAGCTTCGACGTTAAACATCCTCGATCACATACAATAACGTTATTCGAGGTACAGTCAGTCCCATAAGTATTAGTACCCACGTTGCTTGTAAGAGAAATGTGTTGAAATCAAAGGATGCATTTAAAGTTTTGCAATAAATTTTTTGTTATAAATGAACACATGTATAAAGTTTATTTATACCAAATTATAACGAAATTAATTAGCTAATAACAAAAATATATTGATGTTACTCTGCATAGTACATAGCACTCCATAAAAGTATTCGTACCAGTGTAGATTCTGTCAAAAAATCGCATATCATGGTAGCTTTTTTACTTTGTATTAATTTTCTAGTATTTCGTGGGTCCACCTTTATGCCTTATTACATCGTTTAATCTATTTGGTGTACTTTTTACTAGTTTTAAAGTGATATTTGGTTCAATACTATTCCAAACTTCTACAATTTTTTCTAATTTTTTAATTTTTGTTTACTGGAAATTTCATGCTATCACTTGCTTTTATCAATATAATGGTGAATTGGATAGTCGATTTACTTCTGCCCATTATTTTTCCTATCTCAACATAACTTTTGCCCTCTTGGTGTAATTTAAAAATTACTTGACGCTCTTCTAGATTAGTCTTGGACTTCTTTCGTCTCATTTATGATTATTGATGCTATTTTGACACAATTTCGAACTAGACTATTTTGTTAGCGCTCACTAAACCAACTATGAACTGTGGAAATTATTTTCGATGTGTAATGATATTCGAAACGAAAGAAAATCGACTTCGCTAAAAATGATACGAATACTTTTGTGGACTGTTATTACGTACTATGTAGAATAAAATCAATATATTTTTGTTATTAGTTAATCAATTTTGTTATAATTTGGTATAAATAATCTTTATACATGTATTCATTTATAGCAAAATGTTTATTGCAAAATCTTATATTCATCGTTTGATTTCAACAAATTTCTTCCATAAGCAATGAAAGTACGAATACTTATGAGATTAACTGTACAATAACAACGTTATTCGAGGTTTAACCGTTCTGTTTGAAATAAACACTGACAATCGAGACGTTGGACTACCTGATCATCTCTCCTCACCCCGCACCCCTTAGTAGGTACGCATCGGCTACTGTAATTTGGGCTCGCCATTCGTTCTATGGCAATTGCTGTGGTAAGATATTGACAACTTCGCATCAAATTGGGTACATACTTATTATTTCTAAACGTTTCTAATCGGTATTATTACGTTTAGTCACTCTCCAACGGTGCCTTCATACAATATTTATACGTATCTATAACAAATTTATGTTTTATTTCTGTTATAGCCCGTGATTGTAATTCGAACACGTAGGAAACTATCAGCACGCAGTGTCGACGCCATAATGCTTTTTCTAACGTGTGACGTGAGCATATACGTATATAAACCTTTTATGTCTTTTTATCGAATTCCTATTCGTTACAAGTCTACTGTATATGTGTTTAGTTAATAGTTATTTCTTTTAGACGTTTTAATGACCGCGTGCAATGCGGTCGGTAGAATCAGTGCCTGTTTCGTAGAATAGATTATTGTTAATCGAACCACAGCGACTTCGGTTAGAATATCGTTTATATTTTAAACACAAGCGAAGGTCGAGTCAGTGTATATTGCGCATTTGTAAATTTTTTCCAGAGCGTCGTCGCTCTTTATGCTTTATAAATCGCGACAATAGTTGTTTGCCAATTTTGATTTTCGGTCGCGTTAATAACTTTTTCTATTGTAAATCAAAATTATTCGTTACCGGTATTAGAGTCAGTGCACCGCTGAAGTGAAATATGTACTGGACGGCAGACTATGAATAAGAAATGTAATTATCGTCCTACTTTATTTTATGTACGTTTAGAAAAAATTTTGCTATTAGTTTAAAATTTTCTTAATTATCAAAAACCTGTAATTAATTTTGAACGTAGAGTCTTTAATATTAAATTATAAATTGTCCATAATTTTTACGATAGATAATAATTTTTTTCTTGTATTCTACAGTTTTTCTATATCTCTTCGTTGCATACCTAAATCTAGCAGGACTACTTAGACGACTTCGCTGATAATTTCCAGTGGACAACAGCTTCGTCGACAGCTTATAACGGCGGCATTACTTCATCATAATCAACGATTGGTGAGTCAATACTTAATTATATTGTTTTTGGCACATATAGCGACCGCGGTTACTTAATATTGGAATTTCTATAATTGTGCTATTTATTATTAAAATTGTTACGGAATATAAACATTTCCACACCTCTATTTCTTAAACATGTATTCGTAGTAAGATTTCTACTACAGCAAAACGCCGTGTATCCGTTTAAATGTAACTAAGCAGTGGAAATATCTTTTACATTTTATTTTAATTAATCAGTATATAACAACACTAAATTCTCAGTGACCTATGTTTGTTGTAAATCTAGTTGGTTGTTTTAAGTTTCTTATCCTGTATAAGTGTTCAATTCTTTACTTTAGCATTTAATTAAAATCAGTTAGATGCGGTGTACGTTTATTTTCGAAACGTCGAATATCGATACAGTGAAAAAACTTTACTCGAAACATTCCGTTGTATTTATTTGCATGAAATATTGTCCCAGTGAAGCGTGTTGATCGAAGCAATTCGAGATATCGATCAACTTCAATAACTAGTGCTTCGGTTGGATAGCAATAACAAACATGGAATTTTTTTCAATGCGCCAGTATAATATTTCCGAAACTTGTTTTTTTTTCATAAATATTTAAGATTATATTCCTCCGACTAGTGTTCCGTTAGGAAATATTCTGTTCATGTTCAAAAATAATATTTATAATGTTTATAAAAATAATATATATAAATTTTACACAAATATTTCTTGTTATACTTAAAATTTTTAGTACGCTGAGCTTTATATTTACTACTACGATTTAATTTTTGTAAGTTATTGACTTGAACAGAATATGAAGGTAATGTAAAGTCAACTTGTTTATTATGTTACAAAGTACTAAGCGAAGATGTTAACATTTACGTTAATATTTTACTTTGTGATTTCTGACGGATATTAATATCTTTTTTATTTTGTTGATACGATATATCATTTACATTATTCAAAAGAAATCGTTTTAGTTAGAACCGATGCTATACTTCAACTTTTATTTAAGTTTTCTTCATAAAAAGAACAATATAGACATTTCGTTAATTTGACTCCAAAGAAAGACATAACAAGTTTAATCAGTTAAATATTGTAATTCTCGTGTCAAACAGAACTCCTTTATTATTCTTTTGTCAACTTCTCGAATTATCTTCCAATAAATACGAGATTGGTAGACATTAAAATTATATCTGTTAATTTTATATTAGGGTTTTTATTTATGACGACTAACGGATTATGTATTACAGATTACTTTATTACTTCGACAACGGCTCACACTTTACCTCTAGAACATTCCTCACAGCGCGATCCATATTTATATACAAACATACATGGTAGATACATTTGTCTCAGGACAATAGATGTCACGCGTCTGTTTATTTCGTACATATTAACATAGATCGCGTACTACCTTACCGATTTTTAGTTATTCTTAACAATATCAAAATTATTTTTATAATTTATATTTTGAGCACGAAAGTAAATATAAAAAGTTTTCAACAGGATATAGTGAATATTTTAAAACGATACGTGTCATTGTTTCAATATTAGAGAAACCTTAAATAACTAATAGCTTATCGGGTCATATTTATGGTAATTATTATATAACTTAGCTATAAATGATATAGAAACTGTGTTTAACTGTTGGCCAATAGTTCGTGTCCGTTTGCACGAATGCGAGAAATGAATTATTGATTGCTGCAATTTGAAATGCAAAACAAGATATCGTATCTGTTTGATCGTACAATTGCCGTGAATATAATAACTAACAAGCCAACAACTGCACCGATTAACTATTATATGCGCAATGAACTGCAATTTTAAGCGGTACTGACAATTTAATCGTTATCACCATAATATCTAATTTAAAGCTTCAATTTAATTCTATAAAGTTGACCACACTATGGTAACTTCTTTGTATTATATTTATTATATTAATCAATTTCCTTCAGAATAATTACATTTTCTTTACAGATTACTAAACGTAATTCATAACGTTCATTACGTTATTAATTCTTTAATTCTTTAGTATTATGCGATTAGATTAACAAGAAAAAATGACCAGTCAACTTTATTTTATATTATTTTCTATACAAGAATAATAATAAAATTACTACAAATTTTTATTTATTTCCTATCTGCGAGAAAATCAAAATATTTAATTGTTTCTAAAAGTTTGCTAAATATGTCTCACTGAAAAGCTTATTATATTTATAAGAGATAATAATTTGAAATTTGTGATAATAATTTTCTTTTCCAAAATTACCTTATTTTATTACAGCCAAGATTATCAATATTTCTTTAAAGAAAAGTGTATTTCTCTCAACATAAAAATAACCTTTTCTAGAAACAAATTCTAGTCAGAATCGTGCCAAAGCAAGGAAAAAAGATACGCATGCCCCCGGACGCCATTTTGTGAGGACACAGTCAGATATTTTTAAAAGTAAAAAAGTGTAATTACCTATTTTGACACTATATTGGTTTTGAAAATAATATTATGGTCTTCTATAATTGGTTACATTAAACTATTTCTAGGTATATTTCTATCTTAATAATCAATTCATCTCTTCTAATTTAAAACATTAGACAGACTCAGCAAAGTAGTTGTACTCTAACAGAAAAATTACAATAAATGTTCAAATAAATATTTTTTAATTATTACTAAGAAATAAAATATAAAACTTTAATGACTTTCAAATTTTTAAATTTCTCCCGAAATATAATCGTGTAATCGCAAAATGGCTACGTGTATTCTTATATATCCACTTGATAGTCAAGAAAATTTCATTCTAACACGATTCTTACTTGAATTTTAAGAAAGCTATCTTCGGAATTGATCCACAGTTAAGAAATACGTTTAATTCCGTATCAGCTGCAATTTATTTAATTTCGCTATTGTTGGGGCTTGTGGCGATCGTAAGATCTTCAAGCTTTGGAAGATTTGCACGTAATGTGCCGACTTGCTCGAAGGACCAGCAGTGCACGTTGTGTGCTGCCAAAGGTTGATTGAAAAACCAGATTTGGTTAAGGATTGTCTTTATTTACAATTTATAATGCACGTAGAGTGCTGCCGATGTTCCTTATGCGTTGCACGTGGTGTGCTGCCTATGTTCAAAAAACGTGTGTGTCAAAAATTACAAGTGTGGGGCCTTAAATGTTACTTTGAAAGTCAGCCTCTAGCCAATCAGAAAATTTCCCCTTCCTGATTGGTGCGCTGCTACTTCTCTACCTTCGCACAAGTACTTGGCGGAAAAACCCTGACCCAACGGTGGTGTCAGGCCGCGCGGTACCTCGTCCCATTAGCAAATGCTGCTAATGGCCTTTAGGGCCCTATTGCCTTAAGGGCACTAGTCAAATGGCTTTATAAGGTGGCAATTCATATTGTGAATCTAAACATTCCGCCCGCCTTGAATGCATCGGCATTCAATGATAAATACAAATGAGGTGCATTTATAGCTAGGATACAACTTACAAATGATTACAGGAAACATCAGTGCGCGAATATACCGAATCTATAACTTAGGGTATAAATACGAACGGTTAGAGGTAATTTAGCGGACAAATATACAAATATACATCGATTCTATAATACAGGCTTAAATGTCAAGTTAATTAAATTCTATTTACAAAGTTGTTCTAACAAGAATAAAGTACATGTTTGATAGATACTTAAAATAATTCTTATAATATTAATTAACGCCTATACTATTGTGAGCAAATATACATGAAATGCTAGAACTAATTATGGATACTTGTAATTGGTAGAAAGCAAAGTTTTACAATCGGTCGTTTGATAATTCCATCTGAAGTTTTGACAGAAGCCACCCTTACGACTCCGTCGGTTCCCTTATGCAGTTCTGTAATTCTTCCCAATTTCCATCTAAGAGGGGGGAGGTTATCATCACGGATGAGTACCACCATACCCTCTGAGATGGCATTTGGAGAGTCCGTTTTCCACTTACATCTTTGTTGTAATTCAGTGAGATAATCGCGTTGCCAGCGCTTCCAAAAATGTTGTTTCATTTGTTGGATTAACTGGTATCTATTCAATCTATTCTGGTTTAAATGTAAGAGATCTGGTTGTGGAAGAGCATTTAAAGGCTCGCCTATCAAAAAGTGTCCTGGCGTGAGCGGGGTGAGATCATTCGGATCATTTGACAATGGATGAAGTGGTCGCGAATTTAGACATGCTTCTATTTGCGCGAGTGTCTATATATATAAAAATAAGTTGTCCTATGTTCGTGATTTTATAACTCGAGAACCACTCAACCGATTTTCAAACGAGTACATGCGTTGGAAAGGTCTACTTTCACTGATGGTTTATAAAAAAAAAACATCGAAAAATTTCTACGAATATGCGTTATACGCGCACTTTTATGATGGTGTGTTTTCCCTATATAAAATGTATTTTTTTTCTTATGCGAATTACATTTTGTCGGTATAAGGCTCTGCTTGCTCGCGTCATCTGCAATAAATTTTTTCCTTTTTGATGTTCTCACTTTAAAAAATTTATCTTATTTTGCACTTCTTTTTCAGGAAAATGTCTATTCTTTCTAGAAAATTTAATTTTTAATACAAAGACGTAAACGTATGTTATTGTATTGTCCAGCAACGCGGGCAGGGTTACTCTAGTTGTATATAATTCCTCGTATGTCAATTGTTGAGTTCCTATTACGATCTTCAAATGGGTTTTAACTGATTTGATTGCGCGTTCCCAGAGGCCACCGAAATGCGGTGAGTGAGGCGGAATGAGATGCCACTGTATTTGCTCCTGGGACAGGGCTGTACGGACTCTATCATTATGGGGTTGGCTATTCAGTAATATGCCCAGTTCATTGAGTTCACTTCGAGCTCCGATAAAATTCGTCCCATTGTCAGAGTAAATGCATTGGCTTCTTCCTCTTCGCGAAATAAATCTATATAGACAATTTAGGAAAGCATCGGTGGTGAGGTCTATCGCCAATTCAATGTGGATCGCCTTCGTCGCGAAGCAAACAAACAAACAAATGTAAGTTTTGTGAGAGATACGACCACGACCCCTTTCCTTAATTACTACCGGACCTGCATAATCGATGCCGCAAGTAGCGAACGCGCGAGCCGGCGTTACCCGAGCGGCAGGTAGGTTGCCCATAATATACCTGGTACCAATGGGGTTTACCTTGAAGCATGGTACGCAATCGTAAATGACCTTCTTCACTAGTCGTTTCTCGGAAATTGGCCAAAATCGAGAACGTAATGACGCTAGTGTATGCTGACACCCGGCATGCAAAAGTCTTTGATGCTCATAAACTACAATAAGTGTGGACAATGGGTGTTTGTACGGCAAAATCATTGGATGTTTCTGATTGTAAGGCACAGGTGCATTGATTAATCTCCCTCCAACTCTAAGGACTCCAAAGTTGTCCAAAAATGGGTTTAATGAGATTAGGCGATTCGTTGAACTTAGTTTCTTGTTAGAGATTAAAATTTTAATTTCATCAGCGAATTCCCGTAGCTGCGCTAATCTCACAAGTGAGTATTCTGATTCTACAAGCTCCTTAGTGGATAAAAATAGATTGTTATATGGAAGATCATCTCCATTTTTGCCAGATTGCGGTTTCCTAATAACAAGTTTAAGTCGATTGATGAACCGTAGACAATATGCGAAGATTCGACGTAATCGGCAATAGCTGGAGTATTTCAGAAAGATATCATCAAGGTCCGAATGAGATTTATTTAATATGTTGTAGCATGTAACTGAACGTTGCCTTTCCTCGGGTGGATGCTGCACAAAAATGTCTGAAGCAGGCCATTGATCGACCTCTTCAGTTAACCATTTTGGGCCAAACCACCAAAGATGATTTGTGCTCAGATCGCTAGGGCTAGAACCACGTGAAAGTACATCGGCGGGATTTTGCTCTGAATTTACATGGTTCCAGTTTTTGGTCGAAGTTAGTTGTTGAATTTCCGATGTCCTATTTGCAACAAAGGTTTTCCACCTTGATGATGGACCTTTAATCCAGGCAAGGGTTATAGTGGAGTCGGACCAATATTGTTCACAGTTAAAATCCAACTCGAGCGCGCGTTTGACCTTATCTGCTAGCTGTGATAGCAAAAGTGCCGCGCAAAGTTCTAAACGCGGTAAAGAAATAGTTTTTAAGGGTGCTATCCGAGATTTCGCGCATAGTAGCCACACAAACCATGTATTATTCTCCATTAGCGTACGAATGTAGATGCATGCCCCATATGCCGTTTCGGATGCGTCCGCGAAGCCAAGCAGTTCAACGCTTTTAGCGTTACTACACAATACTCTACGTTGTACCTTACATGAAATAACTTGATGTAATTCCGAATGAAAGGTCGACCATTGGGTATGCAAACCTTGTGGTAAGGTTTCATCCCACCCTAATTGCAGCTGCCATAATTGTTGCATGATGAGTTTTGCTCTCACAATGACAGGCCCTATCAAACCCAGATCGAAGATTTGTGCGATCCGGGATAAAATGGCGCGCTTAGTCACGGGAGTCTGCGAATGTGATTTGAAAGTGTACCAAAGCTCGTCCGTAGTTGTGGACCATAACAAACCTAATGTCTTCTGGTCATGGTCGCTCGTATCAAACCTTATTTCTTGTCGTGTTTCGTCAGTCAGTCCTGTTAACACGTCACGGTGGTTGCAAGCCCATTTTCTTAATGGAAAACCTGCCTGCCCTAAAATATCTGTCAGTTCGCGATGTAATTGTTGAGCGTCCGTCACTGTCTCGCAGCCTGTTAATAAATCGTCCACGTAGAAGTCGTTAATGATCGTATGAGCAGTGATTGGAAATGTGTCAAGATGTTCTTGACCTACCCGAGTCAATGTTCGCGTGGCTAAAAATGGGGCAGATGCCGTACCATAAGTGATGGTATTTAATTCAAATGTGTTGATAGGATCTTCCCGACTAAAGCGCCAAAGGATACGCTGAAACCTTCGATCCTCCCCTTTCACCAGTACCTGCCGATACATCTTTTCAATATCGGCCGACAGAATAATGTTATGTTTTCGAAATCTCAGTAAGATCGAGAATAGATCGCTTTGGACGGTTGGACCCACAAGCTGCGTTTCATTTAGAGATATTCCGGATGAAGTTTTGGCGGAACCATCGAAAACTACACGTAATTTAGTGGTAGTGCTTGTTTCCTTAAAAACGGCATGGTGTGGTAAGAAGTAACCGGAATCTAATGTATTAGTGGAATCAATGAAACGCGACATGTGTCCTAATTGTTCGTATTCTAACATGAATTGATTATATTGAGAACGAAGAGTAGGATTCCTTGCAAATTTTCGTTCCATGGCCAGCAGGCGTTTTTCTGCCTGTTCCCTTGAGGTCCCTAATTTTCCAATTTTGTCATTGAATGGAATGCTAACTATATATTTTCCATCTGCATCACGAGTTGTATTCCTTTGAAAATGTGTCTCACTATCGTCTATCGCTATTTGATTGTTTTGAATCGAATTCCATACAATAATTTGTTTTTAATTCGATTTATGTCTTAAAAAATTTTTGTCACTTTCCAATGACTTTCATCTGTTACCTATCTTCTCCTACTGCTTTTAATTTTTTTTTTATTATTATGATTTTAATAATGAAACATTTGTTATAGTACTTATTTTTTCAGATTTGTTTTGTTTAACAATTCACCTTAGAGATTAATCTGTTTAGCTCCTTAAAAGTCCTGCACGCGACAGTCAATGTGTTAAACAATAATAACAATTTATGTAATCAGAATAATAAGGTGTCTCCTTGCAAAATAACCTTCCGCGATTATATCATTCGTCATTTATTAAAAAATCATTTTTAAATTCACTCAGTGATGGGGAATTAGTTTTAGAAAGAATCGATACGCCCTTGAAGCAATAAGACGAATAAAAGTCTTTTCGAATGGACGAAGATCATACCTTGCTTAAAGGTAATCTGTGAGTGCTCTTCTTTCTCGTTCTCAGAGACAGATAATATACCTATTGGTGTATATATATATACATAGTATTTTCTCTATATAAGCTCAAAACTCGTCCACGATATAGACAAATATCGTATCCCCTCTACTTATCCCCACTGCGTACCGTTAGAACCCAGCATTCGCTGTACCGGCGAGTGTGCCTTCCTATGGGCGGTTCCCCAAGATCGTTTTGCATATATAACACACTGCCATGGATGGTGTATTAGTCACTGTTTGTGCAATTTCCAAAGGGCCCAGAGACTGAACCTAATGGCCATTGACCAGGTCATGTCCAGGGGCCCAAGCCTGGCGGAAATTCCACCACATTGCAAAATCATCTTTGTCTTGCCTTCCACCCCCATTGGTACTGCTTACTCCGCACGGACCGCTTTTCAGGCGCGCGGAATAGGTGGATGTCAATGTAAAAATTACCAATCAGGTGACTAGACCTGACTAGACGGAATCATATACATTTAAATGTATTATTCTTTACGAAAAAGTATTAACATATTTATGTCGAAAAACTATTACTTTCGGAGACTTTTGAATATTAATATTAAGTCATTAAATTAAAACTAATGATCTGATATAAATATGTTAGTAGTTTTTTGTAGAAAATAACACATACAATAAAATAATAAGTTAAAAAATATATGACTCTATTTAAGACAATATCAATGACCCAAAATGAAAGCGAGATATTTCAGACATTGATCAACGTTACAGAAAAAAATGCTCCTAATACCAAAATCGCAGATTTACGCAGCTGAAACCTGTTTGGATATAAACTTAAAAATATAGTGCATAATTAGCATGAAGTCTTATTTTGACGCTAGCTGACGCAAAAAAGTTATGTCTAATTAAACTTTAATTCTATTCTTAAAAATACCGTTTTATTCAACATATGTCCTATTGAAATAAATGAGATTGTCATTAACTTTATTCATGTAATTTACTTGTTTATTATCAACATAATCAAATTACATAATTGTATTTTTTCTTAAATTATTCAGATACTTGTAACTGCGTTTATTTGTAGGTGCACTAGTAGTCCAAAATTGCCGATTCCCTATTTCCTAACTTTCATGTTATAATATCTTTGTAATCAGGTGGGTATTTACAGAAATCTTTGTTGATTCTCATACTTCAATCATCTTCATCTGAAATTATAATAAACAGAACCTGGATATACAACATTGCAAAAATCGACTTTTTTCCTCGCTTGAACCACTGTGCGGCGCGCTTGACGGTCGGTCGTCGAAGATTGTCAAACGATACGGGTTCAAATTACTAAAGCAACACTAGTGAAATAATACAAATTTTTTATTTTTCCTTTTCTTGTTTTGAAACTTTTAACATGTCTGTGACAGTTTCCTGATTTAACTAAGATCAAGTACAACACAATTTTTATTATTGTTTTTCATAAATTATAATATACATTTGTCCTTTCGTTAAAGTGTATCCTCATCTGAAAAAAGAAATTGTAATTACATAATTTTCGATTACACTTTAAGTATTATGTATAGCATATATACATATATATATATATATATGTATATGTATAATTAATACTAAATTATACTTTATCTTACCCAAAATTGAAAATTTAAGGAGATCAATGTGCATTTGTGTTGACCGTCGTAATCGAGGTTTGTATTGTTGCAGTCGCTCAAAAATGTATTTTAATTCGTCTCTTTCATGTCTATTGAAAATCTGATTTTCTGCTCCTTCAACGTCCCCGTCTTCAACCCTATCTTCGTCCTCGTTTTCAACCCTATCTTCGTCCTCGTCTTGGTCTCCGTCTTCATCCTTGTCCCCGTGTTCTGCAGGATTTTTCTTCTCCTCTTCGCTACACATTTGCAATAATTCCTCGGCTTCTTCTTTACTGACATTATCTTCGGATATTAAAGAAATTAATTCTTGCATTACTCCTAATGCTCTTTCCTCTTCTTCGAAAGTGGTTCTTTTAATAATTTTATTCCACGCATTTCTTATATTGTCGGTTGTTATTTCTTTCCACGACTCTGCAATCATCTCAATGCAATCTCTTATGGAATATATTTTATAAAATTCATTAATGCCTCTCGTGCAATCAATCACTCTCTGCATCAATCTACGACGAAAACTACGTTTCGTCTTTTCAATTACTCCTTGGTCCATTGGTTGAATTAAACATGTAGTATTGGCTGGTAAATATTTAATTCTAAAATTTCGGTCAGTATCAGCCGTCACTTTATGACCAGCGCAATTATCAAGTAATAAAATTACTGGTCCATTAATACCATTTTTTATGTGGTAGTCCCTCACACTTGGTTTGAAGTGATTTTCATACCAATCTGCAAACAAACTTTGGTCCATCCATGCATTGCGTTGCATCTTGAATATCACGGGAAGTTTATTCATAATATTTTTTAAAGCCCTTGGCTTTTTAAATTTGTATATTACGAGGGGCATAATTTTATGCGTCCCCGTGGCATTTGAGCGTAACGCAATTGTCACTCTTTCCTTCCGTAATTTATATCCACTTACAGATGCTTCATTTCCACCTGCAAGTGTTTTTGTTGGCAAAGCTTTCCACAATAAACCACTTTCATCCATATTATAAATGCAGTCTAAATTTATATTTTCTTCTACAATAAACTTATTAAAGTCTTGTACAAATACATTTGCACCGTCCTCATCAGCGCTGGCTTTTTCACCACAAACATGGACAAGCCTTGTATTATGGCGTTCTTTAAATTTTGAGAGCCAGCCTCTACTCACTTTAAAATTGGAAGATATTGCCAAAGTGTTCTTCAGTTCTATGGCTTTTTGCAGAAGAATCGTGTCCGAAAGGATATCGCCGAGTGTTCTTCTTTCAGTGAACCACGCAAGTAAATGTTGCTCCAATTCTTCGTACATTGGCTTCCTAAACCTTTGCCGTTTAGCGCGTCGCTTGTTCTCTTCTGCAAATCGACCAATTATTGCAGAATTGTTTTTTATACGACGAATTGTCGTAGGATGCACGTTAAATTTTGCAGCAACACTTGTAAGGGGTAACGTTTCCAAATCTTTTAACGCGTCCAGCCGTTGTTGCACAGTCAAACTGACTCTCCTTTTAGTTGCCATCCTTTTATTTTAAATTCTCTTAAATGAATCACTAAACTAACTAAATTAAACTAAGTATCAAGGCAGTAATAATTAATAAAAAATTGTAAATAAACTAAGTCTAATTAAAAGTAACTAAAATTTAAGCGAATGTAATTAAAATAAACGAAATGGAAACAAAAAGAAACTATATTTAATTGAAATTAACTAAAACTACACTGAACATAATTATAATAATTAAAAAAAGACACAAAATACACAAACAAGAACTATATGTAATTTAAAATTGAAGGATAAGAAAAACTAAAATTCTGAGCGCACTTTAACTGTCGAAACTCTGGGTCTGAACTGAGACGTGCTTGCAGTTTTCAAACCATTGACCCTCGGAACCTTACAGTCCTTCGTTTTCTATTTTTCTCTGTCTATCTCTTTTCCACTTTGTTCAGGCATTCGAAATTGTGACCTGGGACTACGACAGTAAAAAACGAGGGAAGGGAAAGCGCTAGACACTTGAAACACTACTCTGTATTGTATCGTAGGCCATGTCCTTGCAGCCAGAGGGACCGATCAGGGATGAATCTAGACGCTTTGCTTTTAAGGCTCCTTTTTCCTTGTTTCCATTTTTCAATCGTTTTCACACAATTTGAAATTTGCTTACTACTTTATATTTAAATATTTCTATTTGATACTATAGCCGAAATAATTAAAATCACCTTAATTATTCATACGTCATAAAAAAATCAGAATAATTGCAGATTTTATTACTTTCTTCTGAATCTGTCACTAGGAACAATTGTTTTATTTTGCATACGCCTGTTACGGATAACAAATTATAATGTTTGCTTCAACCAAAGATGATGGAATTTCATAAGAAACTCAAACATTAAAAGAAAATTGTACTACATGTTTAATTGACCTATTATTTATTTGCTGAAATCGTGAGACAACTCAGAGTAAAATAAGTTGGTTAAACAGTTCAAATTCGCAAGTTGTATCTTTTTGAGTCATATCACTATTGCAGTAAACGAGCGATACATACATATATGTACTGAAATTATGACACGATTTAACTAGTACATATACAATATTAAATCAACAACGAAATTTATCTTTATTTTTGTTCTTCCTTTTTTCGAACTTCATCAACATATTCGTGACACTTTTCTGATTAAAATGACACCAAATACGATATACAATTTAGGTCCTATTTACTAACGCAATAAGAAATCAAAGGCATGCATCGCTCAAGTGACTCCACGTCGGCTGTATCGAAACACAGGCGATGTTTACGCGAGCCTATACAGAATCAGTATTTCATTCTGCGACCTCTACCAAGAGAGGTAGAAGTCAGAATTAGAACACCGATTTCGTATAGGCTCGCATAAACATCGCCTGTGTTTCGTTACAGCCGACCCGAAGCGAAGGAAGCGATAGCAAATTCGGCGATGCTCGGCCGCTCAGTCCCTCTTTGTCATATGCTCGCTGTTGTTTTCTATACTCGCCGCCTCCAGTAGGCGTCAACAAAGTATCAAGAATCGTTTCTCGTCCACGATATAGCCGAGCGTGTTGAGCCCCGAGAGCGTCGCTTCTATAAAGACAATACTGTATTCCCACGCATATTCTTTCCAGCACGACCTCCTTACTCACACACCTCTCTCCTTTTCAGATGGCGCATAGATCGAGACTATCACATTTACATACATTCCAACAGTTACAACTTAGATACTAGTGCTATAAATCTAAATGATTCGAAATTTAACATCCACTCGACTTAGATGGTTTGTTCGATTTCTATACACATTTTGATGAATTAATCGTTGAGAATGATAACAGTTGTAAATACACTTTACTTTTTAACAAAGAATTATTGCATAAAATTTAGGTATGTAATAATATGGAATATTGTGATTTAATTTTGTAAGTGTTTTAATATACGAAGTTCGTACTATCTGTGAGATTATATGAGAGTTAAATTATACTTTTATTACACGGCACAACGCGGCACGTCTGAACGCGACGAGAGACCCAGTAAGAAGAAGGAAGAACCAAACAGCACGCTACATCACACGCAAGACAAAACACACGTGGGTCCGCCGGAGGGCGCAACGAACATGCCTTAAGGCCGGTTTCCAACACTATCAAAGTTAACCTACGATTTATGTTTCAACAGCCTGGGCCCAAAGCGTCAATAAGATCGCGCAGCCTTCGAGTCATTTCGCGGTTCGGCAAATCGTCCTAAGTTGTACTAAACGCGCACATCTTGTAGAGATATTTCTCTAATATTTAAGAAAATATATTTCAAAGTGCGAACGTGCGTATCACAAGCCTGGTCTGTGCTGTTCGTGGCGAGTCAAATTACAAACTGCGATCGTTGTACCACGAGCTATACCCGTAGTATTTACATTTGGCCCAACCGATGTACCACGAGCTATGCCCGTAGTATTTACATTTGGCCCGACCGATGTACTACGAGCCAGGCCCGTGGTAATCAGTTTTAGCCCGAATAGAAGACTACGTGTCTCACACGTAGTTGTAGGTTAAGGGGTTAATATGACTAACATGAATATTGTTTTCAAGCAATACAGAAAGAAAGATTCGTTTCTTTTTGTGATAATTTGATCAACTTTTGTTACCTGCATACTAACACTATTTATAACGGTTGACTACGGACACCTGAAACGCTAAACATTTCTGCAAATTTCTAGGTATTTTAGCTACAAATTACTACAGTATTAAAACATATAGAAAATAGTATATTAACAATGACAGTGCGTAAAATGAATTTTCACTATGCTCTAAACGACCGTCTACTGACACAGTTACCCTAGATCATTTTTATATGGACCAATTATTTTTCTATTCTCATCATCAGTTTATAAGTATTTTGGTTATAATTGATGTCCCTAATTTTGCCGAAATTTCACCACTTTTATCTTCCACGGTATTAGTTACGACTTGTACTGAATCGACAATATTGTTTTTTAAGCTGCCCATTGTATCCAATGTTGCATACGTTGGTCCAATTCCAGGTATCATACACACAGCCGTTGTCATTAGGCGTTCCGGGTTAACTACTTTCTTCGCTGCATGATATAACGTACTAACCGAAGTTACCACGTTAGACGGCCGAAAATCCGTGTTCAGTAATGGTGTATAAGGCGATGCTGGAGTATCAAACTCTTGAGCATCAACAAATTCCTCTTCCGCTACCTCTTCCATTTGAACCCTAGTATCCCATAAAAATTTGCTACTTCAAAGTCGTCCCCCGCTGACCACCACACCGACATGATTATATCTTTTGGCGATGATACTACCAAATGTCCTGAATTAGTAGCTCCCTTATCCCGCCGCGAATAATCGCATTGGGCATCCTCTTCAAAAGTTAAAGCCCAATTATTCTCCGTATCAAAGGGAGCCTCCACACATGCCGTAGGATTAACGGTGGGAATTATAATTTCGGTTTAGAGCCAGCACCCAGGTTTTTAAGTCCGTTTACTTGCATTTGACCAAATTTCCTAATGCCTGTATGCGGCAACTGAGTAACATATACCGGAGCATTCTGTGATGTATGCACTACAATAGTCTAACGCATTGAACCTCTCCAAAATCTAAATAGGTTCATCAAAGCAGCTTGAGGCGTATGGCCCAATAATTCCTGCCATTGCATCTCTGTATCTTGCGTGTTCCACTGCATCATGCGTGACGGAGGCATTAACGGAATAAAAAAACCTGTATACATCGTCTTAACCGCCACATTTTGGAAAAGCAGTACTGGCCGTCTCAATATGTCTTTAATTCCGACTTGCGTATCTACCGACTGAAATCCCATAGCACTCTGTCCATCCGAGAAATCTTCTGTCGGATCTTCATCTTCTTTAGTTCCGTTATCCATTTGCGTACGCGGAAAGCGCCGATACTCATTCCACTGATTAGCTACTGCATCTGGTAGAAATCTCGAGACATGAGGAAGACGTGTATTTACTCCTTCTCTTTTCACTCGCTCCCCCGCTGGTATAACATCAGGCACCCCCTTATAACCATCACTAGGAAAGCTATCCATAGAAACAACATCCCTAGAATCCACATATGTTGACTGCTTCAATCCGTGCAATGCATAATTTCGTCCCGCTCTCATAAACATTAATATGTCTATCTCCTGTGGAGCTGATTGTATAGGTCGTAATTCATTTATTATGCGCATCTTCACTCGCATACGCGATTATGGTCTTATTCCAACCGCAGTATCCAACATCGTAGCATCAGCCACTGGACCCAACAATAAAGGATTATAGCACATAGCTGTATTCCGGCGCATTACCGTATCGTAAATATATGGCACTGTAAAATGTACTGATTTCTGATCTCCTAAATGAAAAGTTTTCGTATACGTCGAATGCGACTGACATTCATCGGTCACAACAGAAGTTCTATTAAATTCTGCTGATATAATAACTGCTCCTGTATGAAAACTATTTGATACAAAATCAAAGCGTAATTCAATAGTACCTGCCCAAAATTGATATAATCCAGTAACATATTTCATAGGTGTAATTTGTCCCTTATAAGCATCTACATAAGATCTCAATCCTGGATCCAACACCGCATTAAACAATTCGGAACCTGCTGCGGCTGTACTATGCCATACTACGGTACTACGCAATCCCCAAATTCTAGCAATATCCAAAGTTGTTTTAGAATCATCTGCATAAGCTTGCACCTCTTGAAAACTCGTAAGAGCCGTCGGATTCATCCGTAAAGGAACCGCATCCGATATACCCTTCCCATATGGGAAACATAATCTTGGACGTGGCACAACTACTGTTACTCGATTATCAGTGGGTTTATCTTAATTACGACTACGTCCAAGCTGGTCCAATGTCTTCTCTACGCCCACTAATACGCTCTTCAACGCTTCAAATTATTATATTTTCAGCAGTCATGGTAGCCGTGGAGTTAGCGTCGAGGAATTGGGGTCGGAAGACTGGGTTCGTGCCCCCGGAACTAGAACATTTTGTTTTTTTATTTATTTTTAATTTTAATTTTAATTTTTAATATCATGGAAAAAGATAGCTGTTACAAATTTAAAAAAGTACTATTATGGTTATAAATGTTTATTTTCACACATACTTACAAACATATTCTCATATATATTTACATCTCACGTATAAATAAATACAAAAATTAGATATTTATTTCATATGGGTTTCGCAATGCATTGTATGATTTTTATCATAAAAACAGGAAAAACATAATGGTTTCATACACCAAGCGCATGTTATAAATGCTTGTTCTGTACAGCATTTTTTATTTCTTAGGGCGTTGTAAAGTAAATAGCGCTTTTTGAGCGAATGCGTTATGCCCGAGTTGACCAGTGAAGGATTATATTGCGGTACGGTAAAGGAGGTAGAACCTAGGCACGGACGTCAACGATCGTCGCCGACTCGCGGGACCATATAGCCATAAAACATCTGCAAAAGACGCAAGGCAACTCTGCCGCATCGCTAATTCGGAATATCGTTTTTTCATCCCTAAATTTGCGCGACCTTCGACCTGGGGAGGATGTTTTGGGCACGTGTACCGCGACAGGCCTTACACTCTATTGCATTGCAATGTATTCAGTGCCAAGGTTCTTACCGTAATTTCGTCCCCTGCGCGAAGAAATATTCCGTAGCCCTGTACGTGATGAGACAAAGCCACTACAGAACAATACCAACATTTGGCTGCCAGAAATTTCCCAAAAATTGGAAAGTAACTGTCCTCACCAGTGCGTTGACAACCTAGTCGCCGTCACCCTTTGTATCTACCTCTACTTTTTATTTCCAAGACCACCCCCGCTATTTTCTCCAAAAAACCCTCCCACGACGTTCCTAATAACCAATTGCAGAATTATATCCGCTCAAAGCTTTCTATCACCTCAAATAGCCTCCACCAATCAGGAATCCTCCGACGTGTAATTTTAAGTAAAAATTGTCATCGAAGTTAGTTC
This sequence comes from Colletes gigas, assembly GCF_013123115.1. NCBI lineage: Eukaryota > Metazoa > Arthropoda > Insecta > Hymenoptera > Colletidae > Colletes > Colletes gigas. Next base: position 1,365,062 of record NW_025106675.1, read on the forward strand.
GTTCCGACACCATACCTCTTGCAACATAGAAAAAACGCTCCTTTTGACTACCGATTTACTGCAGACTTTATCTACTAATAAAATGGAATCTCAACCGTCTACTTCGGTCGCAGCAGTGAACGAAGAGTACAAAATTATTTGTACAGACGCTGTGGATTTCGCAGTACGTTCCTTGCGGTCAAAAGGTTTGATTGCCGAAAAAGCATCCGGCACCATGACAAGTGCTGCAATTATAATTGGGAATGAGTTTCTCAAACGCATCGAAGATGCTATAGAAGGCATGGTACTCTGTGAGGAAGAGGTAGTAGTCCACTGTGAAGAGGATGAAAATGCAGACGACCAATTTGTGGAGGAAACTGGTCCCTACGAAGAAGTATCCAGCGAGGGAAGCAATACTGACAATGAATCTACATACAGCCCACCCGCAAAGAAGGAGAAAAGAGAAGTAATTTCGTGGGCTACCAAAATAAAAGCAGTAACCGCTGCAAAACTCCATCCTACGTGGACTTGGAAAACCCTTCAGAGGAGTGTGACAAGGCAGCTGTGCTCTGCTAGCCAATTATTACATTAGAAACAGACAATTGAAAGAAATTGTTCTTCACATGAAAAATATCATGTAATTACACAGTGGACAGTAGACAGATTTCTCGAGGCTCGCCAATTGAAGAAGCAAGTAACTACAAGAATGTTGCAATTATGGGCTTTACAAGCTTCAAATCAATTTAGATCAGATGATTTTAAGTTCAGGGCTTCAACATCGTGGGTGAAAAAATTAAAACGGGAACAAAGAATAAAACAACGAAAAATAACGCGTTTTATATTGAAGAAAGATACATTAACCGTGGAAGACATTATGAAATCAGCACAATTCTTTCAAGACCAAGTTCAAAAGATAATATCAACATTTCAAGAAGATTACATTATTAATACCGACCAAACTGGATGCGAATACAAAATCCAACCCAAGAGAACGTTAAGCATTCAAGGTGAGAAGACCACTGAAGTTGCAGTGGGGAGTTTAAATAAAATATCACATTCGTACACAGTGCAGTATGCAGTAACATATTCGGGAAAACTTTTGCCAAAAATATTTTTGTGCCTGCAAGAAGTTGGAGGAAATTTTGGACCACGGGTAGCAGTAGATGTTCGAAAACAAGAAGAGGAATTAGGCAATGTACATGTCACTTGCACAAAGTCAGGGAAATTGCAATCTGATACCTAACAATTATTTTTGGAAAATATATTAAAACCTTACGTAAAAGCAAATAAATTCTTATTAGTCATCGATTCGTGGGGTGGACAAACAAATCCAGCATTATATGACAGGATCTTTTATGATCCGGAAGATAAAAATATGGCTACCTGCACGTTAAAAGTGATACCACCAAAATGTACACCCATTTGCCAACCGTGTGACGTGTATTTTTTTAGACAGGTTAAGAACTTTCTTTCAAGACTCCAAAACGCCCTAACATTAATCCGCGAAAACAGAGAATTAACCAATAGACAGGATATAATAAAATTACATTCCATAATCCATTATCAATTATCTGCTCCAATTTTTACCGACATGATTAAATATGCATGGTATGCGTCTAAACTCACCCCTCCGAATCATAAAAAAGAAATCTTTTGTAACGTGAATCAAGTATGTTTTCCACACGACCTAAGAAATAAAAAATGCTGTACAGAACAAGCATTTATAACATGCGCTTGGTGTATGAAACCATTATGTTTTTCCTGTTTTTATGATAAAAATCATACAATGCATTGCGAAACCCATATGAAATAAATATCTAATTTTTGTATTTATTTATACGTGAGATGTAAATATATATGAGAATATGTTTGTAAGTATGTGTGAAAATAAACATTTATAACCATAATAGTACTTTTTTAAATTTGTAACAGCTATCTTTTTCCATGATATTAAAAATTAAAATTAAAATTAAAAATAAATAAAAAAACAAAATGTTCTAGTTCCGGGGGCACGAACCCAGTCTTCCGACCCCAATTCCTCGACGCGAACTCCACGGCTACCATGACTCCTGAAAATACGTTTCAACTATATGGTACATATGCATTTATCCCGTCACAAAAACTCAAATTTTTGTTTAAACTATTGATGTTACGGCAAAAATGTATTGGACTTCTGTGTTCCCCTCTTCGAGACCTACAATTTAGAAAAAAAAAACGTCGATCCGACAACTTCGAAATTTTAAACTTTAAGGCCATTTTTTAACAAAATGGCTGGCCATAAACGTCTAGTATTTTACAGATTGCGTTTGGACATCAGCCCCAACAACTCTGCCAAATTTGGTTGAAATCCCAGGTTGACAGGGTATGACCTCCCCTTGTTAGTCTATTTTGCCCTCTGAAAATTAGCGTGGATGCTAATAACTTTTGTGGGCGAATGTAACTTTAAAAATAAATAAATAAGTAAGATTGGAAAGAGTTTTGAAATTTACATTAAATATAACAGTTTTAAATAGTAAACAAAATTGTTAAAATTTCTTGTTAATTCATGGAATTTGAAGACTTGAAATTATTGATAATTATTTAGAACTACCCTGTATATCCAGACAAATATTTATATTGTGGGATCGGGAAAATAATGACTCCGCCCTGTTCCGTTCCGCACAATTTTATTGTTGCTGTCGTACAACGACGTGACTCGTGGTGCGGGTTACGCTCGACTCTCTGGTACGATCATCGCCACCGTACCAAGAGGCCTTCAAAAACAAAAGACGGTCAGAGACGACGACAACGGCTTTTCGGCTCACGCGGCTCTGGTCGTCTCGTGTGCAACCATCGTCTCGTGTGCAACCATACATTGTAGCGGCTTCGAACGGCTAAGGCGTATGTGGTGCCTTGGCCGCCACACTACCCCCCTGCCAGTAATTGGCACAATTACGAAAAATTGACCGACTACATTACCACTACCATTTACTCTATTATATAAAATACGTTATCCTAACTAAGATTTACATTACAGTATTTGAACAGAGTTGAAAAAAAAAGGAATTTACATGGAGTTTAATATATAATACGTAATACCTAAAAATACATGAAAGTACATAAAAGTGATGGAAAAAATAAATGGTATATGATACTTATTATAATAATGCGCAAGCCTTAAGTACTACCGCGTAATTTGAAATCGCTCGGGAAAACGTACGCGTCTACCTGAACGCGTGACACGTTGCTGTATAACCGGCGCATTGTCAGGTACGTTTGTTTGTGTGACCGGCTGATTTTCTATGCTCACGGGATCCGGTCTGTTTTCTGCTAGCATATAAGCAGGCTTTAGCCTTTCAATTGATATATTTATTTCCTTACCTCTAATGTTTATTGTAAATGTTTTTTCGCCTCGGCGCACTACGGCGTATGGACCTTCATAAGCGCGTTGTAAAATAGTTTTGGCTGAATCTGTTCGGATGAAAACATGTGTTGAACTGCTAAGATCTTTGAAAACGAATGTACGATTAACGGAATGGCGTGATGCATTAGAGGGACTCAATTTAGAAAAATGGTTGCGTAGTCTATTAGTAAAATCGGAAGCATTTTCTGTGCCTTCCGCTGAATGCGAAGACAAGAACTCTCCCGGTAATCTTAATGGCTCGCCATAAACTAATTCCGCTGAGGTAGCGCCGAGGTCTTCTTTCCAGGCGGAACGAATACCGAGTAGAACCGTCGGAAGTATTTCTGTCCACTTGTCGGATCCGTGGCACCTTATAGCCGACTTGAGCTGTCGGTGAAAACGCTCTACCATCCCATTGGCCGCTGGGTGATACGCCGTTGTGCGAAGGCGTGTGGATCCAATTAAATTGTTCAGCGCAAAAAATAATTTGGATTCGAATTGCCTACCCTGATCGGTGGTAATCCGTACGGGAGCACCAAACCGCGCTACCCAACCGTCATAAAAGGTTCGAGCTACGGTTTGGGCCTCCTGATCGACCATGGGGAAGGCTTCCGGCCACCGCGTATATCTGTCTACACAGGTCAGACAATACCTGAAACCTTCGGACACCGGTAAAATTACTATGTCTAAATGAATGTGTTCGAATCGCGCAGAAGGTTTAACAAATGTAGCCAATGGTGCAGTCACATGACGGGAAATTTTTGATCTTTGGCACGGTATACAGCAACGTGTCCACGTGCGAACATCTCTTTTAATCGACGGCCAAACATAACGTTGCGTTATGAGCTTGATCGTCGCGTTAATACCTGGATGTGATAATACATGTAACATATTAAAAACTGCGCGTCGGAAAGGAGGGGTGACATAAGGTCTTACATTCTTAGTCGAAATATCGCAAAAAATTTCGGAAGACGTGCCAGGCAACGAGACTTTGCGTAATCGCAGGCTAGATTCGCTATTCAACAACCGCTGCAACTCCTCATCCTGGGCTTGCGATTTTGCCAATTCTTCGAAATTAATCGAGTGGTTAACCGTTTCCACTCTGGACAGTGCATCGGCAACGACGTTGTCTTTACCGGAAATATGTTGAATATCTGTAGAGAATTGCGCAATGTAATCTAGGTATCGGAATTGTCGAGGAGAGCATTTATCTAATTTCTGTTTGAAAGCGAAAGTTATGGGTTTATGGTCTGTAAAAATCGTGAAATGTCTGCCTTCGAGCATATGTTTGAAATGTTTTATTGCTAAATAGATAGAAAGTAGTTCCCGGTCGTAAGCTGAATACTTCTTTTCGGCAGATCCTAATTTCTTAGAAAAGAATGCTAATGGTTGTCGTTCGTTGCCGACGCACTGATGTAAAACAGCTCCTACGGTGTAATCAGAAGCATCGCAGGTAACCGACAATGGAGCGTTGACCGCAGGATGAGAAAGCAGGGTTGCGTTTGCTAAACTATTTTTGGTATTTTCGAAAGCCTGACGCGCTTCCGAAGTCCAGGCTATCGGGGTCTTGCCCTTTAAATTGCCGGCTAGAAGGTCGTTCAAGGGTGCTTGAAAGCGAGCGGCATCTGGGATAAAACGGCGGTAAAAATTAAGCATTCCCAAGTACTGCCTCAAATCCTTCGCGTTTTTCGGAAGGGGAAATGACTTTATGGCTTGTACCTTGCCGGGCAAAGGTTGAGTGCCGCTTTCATTTACCCGATAGCCTAGAAATTTAACTTCTTCCTGTCCGAACGTGCATTTATTCGGATTAACAACAATGCCATAATCTTTTAATCGTTTAAATAATAATTCTAAATGGCGCAGGTGATCGGCTTGGGATTCTGAGGCGACCAAAATGTCGTCTATATACGCGTAACAAAAATCGAAACCGCGTAAAATTTCGTCGATAAAGCGCTGAAATGTTTGCGCGGCATTTCGTAACCCGAACGACATGTACGGGAATTCAAAAAGCCCGAACGGCGTTGTAATGGCCGTTTTTCCGACGTCTTCCGACGCAACCGGAATCTGATTATAAGCTCGGACGAGATCTATTGTGGAAAATACCTTTTTGCCACTCAGTTGTTGCGCAAAATCCTCAATGTGACGCACGGGGTATCGGTCGGGAATTGTCCGTGCGTTTAACGCTCTATAGTCACCGCAAGGCCTCCAAGCTTCTTCGCCCTTCTTCGGAACCATATGAAGGGGTGCTGACCACGCGCTCTTCGAAGGACAAGCGATGCCCATCTTCACCATCGCGTCGAACTCCTTCTGGGCAGCCCTGAGCCGGTCCGGTGCAAGCCGCCGCGGCTTGCTGGAAACGGGTGGTCCAGGGGTTGTCTCGATGTAATGCACCGTTTGGTGCGTAGTCCTCATCGGGGTGCCGCTAGGCCGTGTAAGTTCCGGCATCTGCATCAGGAGCTGGTGGTAAACGGTAGTCCCTGCTACTGTCTTCACCGACGGCGTTTCATCCTCGGCTCGTGTTCCGCGGACCGTTAACGACGTGGTCCGATCGACGAGGCGACGATTGCGGATGTCCACCATAAGATCGAAGTGATCGAGAAAGTCTACCCCGATTATGGGTTTTGTAACATCCGCAACCACGAATCGCCACACGAAATCCCGTCGTAGGCCGAGGTGCAGGTTTAACGACACTGTCCCGTAGGTGTTAATTACACTCCCATTCGCCGCCGCCAGCTGGTACTCCGATCTTTCTCGCAATCCGCCTAGCAGGCGGCGCGGAAAAACGCACAAATCGGCCCCGGTATCTACTAAAAATTCCGTCTTCGAGCTGTTGTCTAAGATGAAGAGGCGGCGTGATGCTGGATTTGTGTCGCTGGCCGCCATCAACGACTCCCCAGGTCGTTTCCCTGATCCGTGGCGTTCCAATTGCACGGTGCAACGCACCTCTGCGCGGCCGGACCGAACCGCCAATGGTACCAGCATTTCCCTTGATGGTCCATTTGTCCTCCCGCGGGCCGCTCTCGCGATCGCGATAGAGATCGTCTGCGGTAGCGCGAGTTTGGATGATTTCGGTGGGTCCACCTGCGACGGGAAGATTGCCCCTGGTCCACCAAGGATTCACGGATGGCAGAAATTTCCTGCCTCAAGGAAAGAGCCAATTGCGACATCTTAATGTTTAACATGGCCTCGATGCTCGGGCCCGGCGGGGGTATTTGGCAGGATGCAGACACGCCCGTAATCGCGGCCTCCGTGACGTGTACCCGCGGTGTCATCGTATCCGCAACAGCGTCTGCCAACTCTGCCACCTTATCCAGCGGGGTGTCCCGCTGCGTGGCTAAAATCACCTGCATATTAGCAGGTAGTCGGCCCATCCAAAGCGTCCGCAATACACCGTCCGAAAAAGCCGTACCGGCCAATCCGCGCAGGTGACGAAGAAATTGAGACGGTTTTCTGTCCCCGATTTCCTCGTGTTCCAATAACCGCCGCGTTTTCTGTTCCTGCGACGCACTAAGCCGGCGAATGAACTCATTTTTTAGCGTCGTGTACGGATCCGCGGCCGGGGGATTCATGATAATGTCTCTTACTTCCGCGGCGTGTCGCGCACTTAACGCGCCGAGAATGTACCCGAATTTCGTGGTCTCCGACGTTACATTGGATACCTCAAAACTTCTCTCTACCATTGAAAACCACATCTCCGGGTCTCCCGGACAAAACTCGGGTATCCGTACAGCGACGCGATCAACTGCCAACGGCACACCCGCGGATGTCCCTGCGTTAACGTTAGGGTCAGTCATTTTACCAGTCTTAGTCACAAAAAAAAATAGTTTCACCGCACACACACACCGCGCTTACTATTTGTCAGACCGTGTCCTTTTCTTATGTCCTTAACACTATACACTTATTTCTCTACACTAACTAATATTGTCCGTATACAAAAAATGTCCAAATTTTCTTAAAAAAAACTTTACTTGCGCGGCGAGATCACGTCGGGGTCACCAATGTGGGATCGGGAAAATAATGACTCCGCCCTGTTCCGTTCCGCACAATTTTATTGTTGCTGTCGTACAACGACGTGACTCGTGGTGCGGGTTACGCTCGACTCTCTGGTACGATCATCGCCACCGTACCAAGAGGCCTTCAAAAACAAAAGACGGTCAGAGACGACGACAACGGCTTTTCGGCTCACGCGGCTCTGGTCGTCTCGTGTGCAACCATCGTCTCGTGTGCAACCATACATTGTAGCGGCTTCGAACGGCTAAGGCGTATGTGGTGCCTTGGCCGCCACAATATCATACTCAAGCACATGAAAGCTTCTGTCAAAGCGTTTATTTGAATTTAAGTGAAAGATTTTAGCAAGATGCAATAATAATTCTGTATTATTTGGTAAACGTAATTTGCAATTCAAAGCGATAATTATTAAGAGTCACTTCATTTAAAGTAATATCGAGTAAGATAGCAACCCGTGAAAGGAACTGTAAAATCGTCCGCGAAAGTTAATTATGAAGTAATTAACGTCGCCTAAAATTCGCAAGTAGAAGTGTCAACCAATTTCATGAGGACACTCCATCGAAAAGTGCTTTGAAAGTTATATGTTCTTTTTATGAACATTTTTTTTATCGCATTACTACGGACAAATGTCAACCTTTTGTACAAATACTGTTGAAACAAATGCATTTGCGAACAGTTACTTCGCCGGAATAATTATGAAACTATAATAATAACGATAATTGCGAAATAATTCAATGGGCCGTGTATAGTACAAAACATCATCTGGAATGATTATGGAATTTAATGTTAATTTTATATCAGGGTTTTTATTTTAGACGACTAACAGATTATGAATTACAGATTACTTTATTACTTCGACAACGGCTCACACTTTATTTCTACAACATTCCTTACAGCGCGATCCATATTTATATACATACATACATGGTAGATACATTTGTCCCAGGACAATAGATGTCACGCGTCTGTTTATTTCGTACAAATTAACGTAGATCGCGTACTACCTTATCAATTTTCAGTTATTCTTAACATTTAAACCAAATGAAATCAGATTTAATATTCTGACGAGATAATCTAATATCGACAGAATAGATAGACTTTATCGTAAACTATAATTTGAACAAAATAAATGGCTATGAAATTTAATAATGACAAGATGAATTGAATAATTTGAAATTTTCGTGAAATATATACCGTAAAATAAATTAATGGTCTGCCAAAAAAATCGTTTGTCATCACCAAACAATGACATCAAAAACATTCTTTGTTGAACAAAAAATACACGATTATTCTACGCTTAGGGGCAAACATTTTCGTTAAATTTTTTATCGTTAAATATTTAATTAATGTCTATTCGGTATAACAAAAAATATTTTAAATTAAAGAAACGTTATTTTTATATTTAGTGTAATTACTAAACTAAATAATGAGAATATTGTAAATGTTGAATGGATTAACAAAGAACGTATTGAGACAAAGTATTTTTATAAACAATAAATGTTTATAATTTGTAAATATAATCGTCACTTCGAGAATGAATTTAACGTATAAGACAGAAATATAAAATTTCGCATGAATATTTTATTAATTTATATGTATTGTGTCTATTGTTTATATATCTCGAAGTATGTTATTGTAGAGTTATTTCAAATTTAGTCTTATCAAAACAATTGACATGCAGCAATAATTTACGAGCAGTTAATGAAATCATGTACGAGATACCGTTATACCAAACACTGGTTGTAAATAACAGACAATAGGTGGATTCAATAACACTTTCACAATTTGACATAAAAATTAACGCTGAAAATGGAAATTCAAAAGTAATGATTCTTTTATATTATGTAATACATATATTTGAAGAAATGTTATTACATTCGATGATAATACGATTTATTAGTGTTGATACAGAAGATAAAGAATTCAAGAGAAAGAAAATAAAGTTATTGAATAACCTTGAATGACCTTAGAAGACAAAAGTGTTATATGACAATGAATTAGTCTCGAAATGGGTTTCATGCCTACCTAAATAAATATATACAATCCAATTAAAAAAAATCATTATCACCTTGAAATGACCATCTCGAGATACCTCTCTCTCTCCTCAAAACAGGCTAAGTTTTATTTGAAACATTTTGTGGGAAACATCAAATGGGTAAAATTGTAGACATATACCAACTTATATCTTAGTATTTTAGCTAATCGGTATTGGACACAAAATCATCAACATGATATATGTAACCCTATGAGCAGGTCAACTATTCTGCATTTCTCATTTTGCCACATGGCAATAATTTCTCTACACTGGATTCGAGTAAAGAGTGGGAAAAACGTTGCTTTTCCAACGCTTTTTCCAACGACCAACAGTTTCTCCAGAGTAGTCTGCCAGTGCGTATCGAGTATATCCAAAACGTTTTTTAATTATTTAATTTAAATTCTTTTTTTCTATTGTAGTAGTGTAGTGTTTTTTACAGTCTAGTTTATTATTTTGTTTTTAGTTTTAGTTAATTTTTTATATATTTCGTTTTTTACATTTATACGTATTTATCCTTTCTACTTTTTGCATTTATATATATTTATCCTTTTTTACTTTTTGCATTTTTTACATTTTTATTTATTTAAGAAACGAAATGGAATCTCGAAATTGGGGCCAAACTGTCCATAGTGAGGCCCGAAACATTATTCGGCGTGTAATCAGAAAGTGTGACAAAGAGCAAGCAACGGGCAATATCTGCATACCGTGAAGCAATCTAATGCGCGTATTGCGGACTATACCGATGTTTCCGTATCAACGGTGACGAGAATCCGGAAGGAAGATTTAAAGTCCACGGAAGATGAGCTTCTTTCATCTCCTGGAAAAAAACGTCCGAGAAGCACTGAAAAGAAGTTCCATTGTTCGGAAGAAGATAGGACTGTGATACGAAATATAATTTACGATTTTTACACCGAAAAGAAAATTGTGCCCAGTGGTCTAGAATTATTAGCCGCAATAAAAGAAAAAATTGAGTTCCCTTGGAAACTCAATACACTTCGTAAATTATTAAAAAGTATTTGCTTGGAGAGGCGAATATTTAAAAGCCCTTCAATATTACCGTGCTCAGAACAAAAACATAATTTACATCGATGAAACTTGGGTGGATAATACCCTATCTTTTGGAAAGTGTTGGCAAAGTGAGCATATGATTGGCATTGTGAAAAACACCAGTGCATCTCATCGATTCATAATTGTACATGCTGGAGGAAAAGCAGGATTTGTTAATGGTACCAAATTAATGTTTAAAGCCCGCTCTGAAACTGAAGATTACCAGAGACAAATGAATGGGGAAAATTTTCAAAGATATGTATACATTAACATGAAATTGAATTACATGTGTCTTTAATTAACTTTTATTTCTTAGTGAATTAGATATTTGACAAGTTATCCTACTCACGTTTCATACTTCTTCCTAATACAAAAATTGTTAACAGATGAATCCAAGACAAATTGTTACCAAACATTCCCAAAAATACAATTATTATAATGGATAATGCACCTTATCATTCGGTACAGATAAATAAACCTCCTTCGAGATATGCTACAAAGCCAAAGATGATTGGATGGCTTATAAAAAACAATGTTCCTTTTGCTGAAAGCATGCTGCGATATGAATTATACGAACTAATCGAGAAACATAAATCTAAAGAAAAAACTTATAAATGATGAAATTTTAAAAGCACACGGACACACAATGCTAATTGTTGATTGCCGCCCCATATGTGCGAACTTAATCCAATAGAATTAATTTGGGCACAAGTGAAACGAAAAGTAAGGGAAAATAATTCCTTCACCTTCACCAGTGCCGAATTATACAAATTAACAGATGATGCTGTAAATTCTATGTAGAATGCGTGTGCATGAGGTGTGACTTAGCGACGGCGACCAATCGTACACGCATTCCTTAGCCTCGTCATCTTCTCATCGGTCTATAGTATGTGTTACAAAGTTAAAGCGATGGCATGGTAGGGACGGAGCCCCTCCAGAAAGACTACCCTTCATGACGTAACCTATTTCTGAATATTGTCTAAAATAAAACTTCATGATATTTTATAGTTATGGCATTTCATGTAGTGGCATTTTAACATTATAGTGTATTGGGCTGTGAAATTTTTATGTGATACTTTTGAGTATAATATCGTAAAGATATGAAATTCTATCGTGTCAATATTATTGTTTAACTAACTTTTGCCCGTGGCTTCGCTCGCACAGAAAATCGTTTAGTTCCCTCGGAAATAGATATTGTTTCTCCATGAAACCTTTTAAATCCCCATTCACCTCTATGGAGTTTTAATTTTATGTCATATCGCCATCTTATATTTCAAAATTGATACCATTTTCGTAATAAACGTTCCAAAAAACCTTCATAACGATACCCCTACCGATATTTAGGCGTATTTACACTATTGCAACGGTTTAGTGATAAGATAATAATTACGTACTTACATGTTAAATTTGAAGTTTCTAGATCTATTTATGGAAATAAGGCGACTTTAATGCGAAATAAGTGTATCAATGAGCATTCGGACCAAGTATCAGGCAAATCCGACCACGAACTAAATATCTCCCATACGAACGTTGCAACCCCTTTTCACCCCTTTAGAGGTTGAATTTTTTAAAATCCCGAAATAAGTGTTTGATTAATTATATCAAAGAGCATTAAGACAAAGTTTGAAGCAAATCCGACCACAAATAAAGTATTCCTCATACAAACGTTTACAACCCCTTTTTACCCCTTCAGAGGTTGAATTTTTTAAAGAACCGTAATAAGTGTTTGATTAATTATATCAAAGAGTATTAAGACCAAATATAAAGCAAATCCGACAACGAACAAAATATGTCCCATACAAACGTTGCAACCCCCTTTCATCCCTCTAGGGGTAGAATTTTTTAAAATGCCGAAACAGGTAATTGATTAATTGGTAATTATTTAGAAAAGGTGGGGTAACCGATTTCAATGATTTTTGAATATGTTGTAGAAATCAAGATTTTGAACAACTTTTTCCTGTACATATAACCGCCGCTCGGCCTTAGTTTTCGAGATGTTTCTTCAATAAGATTGCTACTACTCTACAATGAATTCTGTCTATATGTACATGTCTGTGACTCTGTATGCGTCAGTCCACGACCGTCGATTTTTTCTCTTGTTTGTATTAATCGGCATGACAACCGACGACAAATAATGTACAATGTGTCAAGCTAAATCTAGTTCTGCATTGGTATCGCTTTAAACGCATTGCTGCTAAAGGTTCGAATATTCCGAAATATGGAACTCGCCAAATACATTATGTAGGCTATTTAGCTGAATTCTCCTTCCGTCGACAATATGATTTTAATGATCGAATAATGAAATTTTTCGAAATAATGGCTGAAATCTTTCCCACTTCTGATAATATCAATAAAGAAAATTGAAATAGAAAATGAATGCGTGGCCGACCGCCTTACGGCGGCCGGTATAAGAAAATCTAACCCAGACCTAATTCATTATATTAGTTGCTAGGTAGAATAGTTAGGTTTGGGTTAGATTTTTTTATACCGGCCGTCATCAGGCGGCCGGCTACTCAAATCGAGTTTTTAAGCACACCCGTTATACGCATGATAAGTATAGAGATGGCATACAGGTCCTTCGACTAACTATTTTCACCTGTGCAGCTATAATCTGGAAAATAGAATGTGCAAAGAACAAAATTCTAACACGTTATCCTATAGAGAAAAACGAGAGAAATGCAATGGTATTTTAAAATATATACAGTGCCGAACAAAAATATTGGCACAGACCGTATTTTCAAATAAAATGTTATGTAGCTGTGAATAAAGCACAATGTCTTCTTTATTTTTGTTATAAAATATAAGTTTGAGGTTTGAACTTTAATAATAGACCTGCAATAATAAAAAATAGTAACAAATACACAGAGGACAGTTTTCGACGAAACAAAAGTATTGGCACACTTGTAAATTTAATATTTCTATGTGTTAGGGGGAGTAGGTTTGAAAAAACCTCGCCTAACGGTGGTCCGGATCGTGAGGGAAGGAACGTCGGGAAAAGAATACAGATTTTCAATTTAATTTTCACTTAGCCGAATGCTTCGACTAAGCCGTTTATTTCTATCAGTTGCGGAAACAAAAACTTATACAAGAAAATTGTCTGCCCGGCCAGACACCGTTGCAGTTAATCCTGTTTTGGAAATCTGTAACAGAAAGAGACACGAATAGGCGTTAAATACCTGTGAACGTGAGTCACGCTGTGTGTCTTACTTTCTTCCGCGCTCGTCTGGTCTGTGCTTGTCGCACCCAGGAGCGGGGATCTCAGCCGCCGCGATGCGCAGCTAAGCTAGCGGACTGTATGTGTGAGCGTTCCCGTTAAATCGGGAGTCGCTTGCTTATTATTGTCGTGTACGAGATTTCTGCTCGTCTAATTTCGCGACTGCAATTTCTGACTGCAATTTATGACTGTCGCAGGAGAAGGTGATCGGAGGGAGGTTGTAAGGCTCCAACCTTTCAGCCGGTCCCCGGCCCTTCACCGCCTTCGTAAGTGCGTACGGGCACTGTGTGGTGCAGGCTTGTCAACGGCGCCCTTAGGGCGACTTACGGTTGGGCCTGAGACCACGTTGCTTGTCGGAGTCTCCGTCCTACGCGCAGGGACCGTACTCCCTGGCGATTTTGGGTCGTGTCCTAGCTTTCGCCGATAGCTGGGGTTTAAAAATGTGTCCCGCTTCGACTAGAAGACGGCAAATCCACCCAGGGTACTCTTCACCCCTGTATGGTGGGTTCGAAGCCGTTTTTGACAGTCAATTGGAGGAAGGAGTTTGAACCTCGATCCTCTAGGGCACGATGATTCCACTCAGGGTTTCTTCCCACACCTGGATTATGGAGTCGTGCCCTAAGAAAAGCGCGAAGAACCTCGCACCTATAAATTGGGATGAGCTTAGCCCTCTATCCCTGGGGAAACGATTGATTCCACTCAGGGTTTCTTCCCGCACCTGGATTATGGGATCGTTTCCCCGGAAGCACTCGAAGAACCTCGAGTCTATTCCAGATTAAATTAATTTTGATTACCGAGCTCGGTCGTGTACCGACTGGCTCGATACGATAACTCGCGAATAATTCCCTTTATGCAACTGCTGAGCGTGTTCGTATACCGAAGTGCTCGTGGCAGTGGTTTGATAGCGAGTGACGGACGAGCACGAGCTGCCAAAAGTGAGCGCGTGAGGGGGGAGAGTCTTCCGTCACGCGGCGCTGTCGCCGTGTCTCTCGTCCGTCTCTGTCTATTATAGAGTTTTCGTACCTTCTCTAAACTCGGGCGTTTAAGGGGGTAGGCACGGGTAATGCAGCGCGCTGTAAACCGACACAATTTGGCCCGAAATAGGGGGTTTCGAAATAAGAGATTTTGCCCTTATATGAGCAGCTTTTGGGTCGAATGAGGTCTCATTCGAAAGAGGAAGGTCCAATGCAGTGCGCTCTGGTCAAAATCGAACGAGATTGCGTTCACATTTATTAATATCAACGTCGAAAGTCGAGAAAAAAATGAATGAAATACAGCCACAGAATCGAGGTCTTTTTAGGTTACTAAAAGAGTTGTACGATTCCAATACTGACCAGAGCGCGCTGCATTGGACCTTCCTCTTTCGAATGAGACGTCATCCGACCCAAAAGCTGCTCATATAAGGACAAAATCTCTTATTTCGGAATTGCATTCCCACAAGCGAGTTCCGCCATTACATGGGTAATAGCAGAGCAAGTCACGTGACAAATTTAGTTCAGGCAGTCGCTACGAGATGGCGCCTAATCAAGAGGGCTGTGAAGGTGAAACCATACCAAAGTGAAGCGTTAGCTTCGATACATAGGCCCGTCGCCCCCCACCCCGAGAAAGCCAGATGCTGACAACCTAACCCATACTTCGATTCTGCGGCTGTATTTCGTTCATTTTTTCCTTGACTTTCGACGTTTATATTAATAAATGTGAACAGAATCTCGTTCGATTTTGACCAGAGCGCACTGCATTGGGCCTTCCTCTTTCGAATGACCCTCACCGAAAACTGCTCATAAGACAAAATTTCTGTTTCGAACCCATTTCGGGCCGAATTTGTCGTATACCCGCGCTGCTTGCTCTATACTTAAGATTTTTCAAATTCTAACTATATAACATGTCTACGTTAGATACTAAAGCCGCAGCAAACATTCATATTTATCAAAGAAAGAGAACGAGAAGGAAAGATCTACTTGATCGAAGGGCGAGAAGAAGTAATAGTAAGCCAATATACAATCTTCTGCTCCGATCCATTCACAGTTTTCAAAGGTAAGAGATTTGAAAACTAACATTTCACATTAATTTCAGTGTAAGAGATGTTAAACAATAATCGTGGTTGAGAAAAAAAATAAAAACGCAAAAAACACTTCAAGACTATATTTATACATATTTCAGGGTAAAATATTTGTAAAATGCTATCAGAACATTTATAAATAAATATAAAGCATTGTTATATAGTTAGAATTTGAAAAAAAAATACTAAGTCCAGAAGAGAGACTCGAACCTACGGTAAAAAAACTTCCAGCGGTTCAGCAGTCGGACACTCTAACGCTGCGCCATCGACGCCGTTGAAAATATCGTTGATTTTTTAGGATATATTTTGTTTCAAGATAGATAAGGAAAAACGGATTTGTGATTGGTATTGAAAACAAAGGACAACATATATTAATAAAGGTTATTTATTGAAATAAAAAATATTTGTGAGGCCTCTTTCGCCTCTTCCGCCTCTTCCTCCTCTTCCTCCTCTTCCTCCTCTTCCTCCTCTTCCTCCTTTTCCGCCACCGTACTTGCTCTCCCGTATTCTGCTTCAATTCGCTTATCTGCAATAACGATGATGTTAATGTAATATTAAATGTTGTAATGATGTACAAACTACAGACCTCATATTGTCATACGAATGTAAGAAATGTGTGATTATGGCTATACATACTTCTTCTTTGTAACGGCAAATTACCGATTCGTAATATTGCCAGGTGGCCCCGGCGCTTGGGCTGCGTCGCGACCGGCTGCTTGCCCGGCCCGGGCTGCGTCGCGACGGGCTTCTGTTGTGGGCCGGGGCTGCCTCGTCACAATCCATTACTTCACTTTTGTTCATCTACAAAGAAATTAAGAATGAATAAAAACACAGGATAACGATAATGAAACTTTAACCGAAACATATCTAAACACGGTCTCGACTTTCAAGCAAAATCTATAAATGGGAAAAGTGGTGTTCCTTGAAATTAAACAAAGAGAAACTGCACTATCGTTATACAGGGTGTTCGGCCACTCCTGGGAAAGATTTTAATGAGAGATTCTAGAGGCCAAAATAAGACGAAAATCAAGAATACCAATTGCCCAACTGAGGCTTCGTTAAGAAGTTATTAACGTTTAAAGTTCCGCTCGTACTGAATTCTTTTCTCGAAAATGCGCAAGATTTCGGGGATATGTGTATTCAGCAAAAATTATTGTAATTGACACCCGCAACTGAGAATAATTTTTCAAAAACGATTTGAAATTTTTACTATTAGTAGCCGAACACCCTGTATAATATACAAAAAACATGTATGACGTAACAAATTTGTAATTACACCACTTTCACCATGACCGGCACACAAATACACACAGGGGTAGTAAGCGACAAGGTACTTACGATGTTGTCTCGTTGACGACTCTATCACTTCTGGCAATGGAGGCTCTGCTATCCTCGAGGGTAGGCAAGGCCCAAACTACCCCTCCCAGTCACTCAATATTTCCTATTTCACTTGCACCAAGGACCGAGTGATACGTCATCGGCCCGCGAAAAAGTTGGAACTTGGTGAAGTTTTAAAACGCGTGTCGTGCCCGCGCATGCCTGCGAATTGTTCCTTCGTCGTCAGGCAAATCGAAAATTGATTTGAAGGAAAAACTTTTTCACACATTCGTTTATTATCTATTCCAGCTTATTACATAACAGAAGCAATAATATATATGCAGTAATTCACAAAAAAATAGGAAAAATGTATTTATTGAACATTTTATGGGTGGACAAAAGTATTGGCACACTGGAATGAAAACATTTAGAAATGACTTGGAATGAAATATTAATCCTTTAATCGTTTAGGCATCGAATCAAGTAACGTTTTTGTAGAATCCGGCTCGATTTTGTTCCATTCTTCTAAAAGAACATTCTTCGAGTCTGCTTTGTTTATTATATGATGTTTTCTAATGTTTTCTGGATTTCTGCGTACCGAAACATTCCTCGAATGCAAAGGGTTAATAGAGAAATAATTGAAATTCGACTTACCCATTCACCTGCAAGTTGACCTACTGCGCTGACAATAGGGCCCGGCCAATGCACCGCTGGCGGTCACGGCAAGGTCAAAAATCCCAACGAAAATCAGCTGATGGGACGGGCCGGTCGCTGTACCTGCTTCTCACCCCGAAAACAATTCACAGCACGGTCACTAACACTTTTCACTTTTCACTTTCACATACCGATGCGTTCCGTTGCACCCTTCTTCGATTGTTGCTCCTTCCTGGATTGTTGCTCCTTCCTGGATTGTTGCTCCTTCCTGGCTGTTGCTCCTTCCTGGATTGTTGCTCCTTCCTGGATTGTTGCTCCTTCCTGAATTGTTGCTCCTTCCTGGATTGTTGTTCCCTTCAGGATTCCTGTTCTTGCAAAAAAGGAAAAAATACGAGTCTGGCTCCGAAAGGAGCCGATTGTTAGCTCAGTTGAACACTAAGCATGCCCCTTGCTTTAAATATTTGTGGCCCCCGAGGGGGCCGGGTATTATAGGAGAGGCTCGACGTGGCCTCCCTCCGCTGCCACGCAGACCACGGCACGATTAGCGATGCTATCTTGGACCCTTCGCAGCATCTCGGGGGTGATGGTCGCCTCGGCCGCGTGGATGCGACCCACCACTACCTCCTCGGTAGTGACCGGGTGCCGGTACACCTCGTTCTGCAACAAATAATAAAGAAACGCAATGTTAACAGGAATATGTACATTAAAGGTTGGAAAGATAAAAAGAAACAATTAACACACCTTCAAATGCCCCCAGAAGAAAAAATCCAGCGGATTCAAATCCGGGGAGCGAGGGGGCCACGCATCAGCACTGCCACGGCCGATCCACCTTTCAGGAAAGGTGTTGTCAAGGTATCGGCGGACATGTGCGGCATAATGGGCCGGAGCTCCATCATGCTGGAAAATCATGTTCTTCCGGATTTCTAATGGAATTTCTTCCAAGAGACCCGGAAGAACATGTTCCAGGAAGTTCAAGTACGCTGGACCGTCCAATCTGTGAGGCAGAAGGTACGGTCCAACGACGAACTCCCCACAAATGCCCGCCCATACGTTGACGAACCACCGGTGCTGTGCTGCGCGTGGGCGAATCGCGACCGGATTCTCATCGTCCCACACGTGTGCATTGTGGGCGTTGAAGCACCCTTCTCTTGTGAAGAGTGCTTCATCCGTCCACAAAACACGCGCGGTGAACGACGGATTCCGTCGGATTTCCCCCAACACCCACCGCGAATAATTCATCCGCTGGAGATAATCCCCGCGGAGCAAATGTTGGGCCCGTATGTATTTATACGGGTGCATGCTGGAGCGGCGCACGATCCGGTGCACCGATGAGCGGCTTACCCTGAAATAAAATTTAAAAAACCATTAAATAATGCACGCGCAAATTCAATGTTGAATCAATTTTGCCGTGTGTCTTACCCCGATTTGCGACTGATCTCGCGTACACTAACCGTGCCGTCCCGATGAAAATCTCCGAGTACCTCGTCCGCCCGTGCCGTGGAAATTCGACACGCGCAACCCGCGTCGTAATGCGCGGGTTGAAACGAGCCACTCGTGTATAGCCGACTCGCGAGCCTGCGAAAACAGTTCGCGGTCGGTGGGCTATCATCCGGGAACTGTGCGAGATACGCGCGGGCGACCTTCTCCGCGTTTCCTTCGGACTGCGCGAACACGAAAAACATTTTATAATATTCCGGATTTGTTCGCACCATTTTCTAGGTGAAGCTCTGTTCAAAACCGCGGAGGTACTGTGAAAACTCTTGACTGACAAATAGCATTTTCCCTCCCGAAAAATACCGTTGCCTTCCCCACTCCGTGGCTAGGTCAGAAAAATGCCCCTTTATTTTATAGCAATGCGATGTTTGCTGTCTTTCCATGTCCAAGATGCCGCACGTGTTACAAACGGTAAAACCTAGGTATGGCAATCCATTGTCGCGCGACTCCAAATTACCTGCAATCGGCGAACGTGCAGACCATGCTCTTGCAAAGCCCAAAGTTCCTTCGGCTAATTGACTTCGGCGGATTTATTTTTTTATTACTGCAAAACTGCCGCAAATGTTTGCTGCTAACCGTACGGGCGACTCTTCTATTCGTATTTTTAATGATTCACCGTGAATATTTTTAAAATATGAATATCAAAAAAATATTATTATGTTTCAATGTTCAATGTTAACAAACATATTAAAAAATTTAAAAGCACGGAATTTTTTCCAAAAAGAAATATTTTTGGAAAATTCCAAGAAGAAATATGTTTTAATTTTTTAAATTTCACGATTATAAAACAAAAAGGTATTGTTCATAAAAAATAAGAGATATTGAAACATAATTTTTACAATATTTTTTTGACCATCAAGATTGAACCTCTTTTCATCCGTAAAGATTACTTTTCTCCAAGTCCTTTTCCAATGTACATGTGCTTTTGCAAATAACAAACGTGCCTCTTTATGTTTTACATTTAATGCTGGTTTTGTCATTATTCTACTTCGGTTTACAATGTTGCTAGTCTAGAGTACACGACGAACATTTTGTATATTTGTTTCCACTCCAGCTTTCTTAGCGATCTCCCTCGCAGTGACACAAGAATTGGAAGCAGCACGTATTATTGCCCGTGTATCGCGTTCAGATTATGCTGCTGGTCTTCCTGAACTTTTCTTCTTTCCGTATGCACTTGTATCTTTCAGCAAATTATATATAACTTTTCGACTGCGACTAACTTCTTTTGCAATTTGAGTAATAGACAACTTTTGTTTCCGCAGAGCTAAAATTGTACTAATTTCGCTTTCACTAAGCTCTTTGCCACGACCCATTATGAGGATAGCGATATAACAAAACTCTAGACAGAAATAGAACGTAATAACTCCGTGCAAGTTCACGAAACACTGAAGAATATGTAAACATAGTCCAAGTGTGCTATTATTTTGTCTACGTCGGATTATGTGTTTCTCTTCCTACTAAGAGAACTCAGTGAAGTAAAGTCAATCTTTGTTATGTTTACATATTCGTAGAAGGTACGTTTTACATATAACTGAGAGTTTCCACGCTAGCATAATCTTAACACGGGTGTGCTATCTTTTTGTGTGGGAGTGTATAAAAAATTTTTTTGCTGGAATGAATTTTCCTTTTGTTGTATAGTAATCTTGACCGGCATTTTGCTTAATTTTGTTTATTCGTTGCATATATTTTCCTTTATTTTTATCTGCAGAATTTAAGTTCTCAGTAACAATATCCTCATTTGATGAAGATTCTATTTCTATAATTCTTCTCTTTTTACGTTTCATTAATTTATTTTTCATAGTGGAATTATCTTCATCCTCCGATTCTAAGATTTTTCTTTTGTTTATATTCATGGGTTTTATTTTTATGTAGATTAATTTTAGCAGTTTGTAGTAAATGGCACCCCTCTGATCCCACCAAATACAGAGCAGAAGCTTTGATCCATGGATATTGGGCTTTGCCACTGATGTTGATAGTTCGCCGGGCTTAACCCATGACGTTCTGCGCTTCGGATTGTCATAATGGATCCACTTTTCGTCACCGGTAACAATTCGATGCAAATACCTTTTCTTTTCTGCCGTTGAAGTAGCAGTTCGCACGTGAAAAAACGTTTCTCAATATCCCTTGGTTTCAATTCATGTGGGACCCAATGTCCTTCCTTCTGGATCATACCCAATCTTTTAAGACGTTTCCTACTGTTGATAAGTCAACTCCCAATGACGTAGACAACTCTTTAAGTGTTTGACATGAGTCTTCATTGAGCAAAGCCTTCAAATTATTATCTTCAAATTTTTTCGGCTGACCAGGTCGCTCCTTGTCATCCAAGTCGAAATCACCAGCTTTAATATACTAACCCAGACCTAACCCAATACGTCAATAATATTCATTACTAATTAAGTTTTGATACATAGACATTTCTTAAGTCTCGTATAAGCAGTTGTGAACGGAGCCTTTACGTTCCCACGACCATCATTTCGGGGTGGGGGAGGGGAGTCGTTCTGCAACTTCACCGAAATATAAATATACTCGGAAACTGCACAGTTAATCAAAAAATGTCATATCGTATAAATTGTTAGAAATTTAATTTTCTACAAAAAAGGTCTCTTGATATTTTGCCATATTTCGCATAGTTACCGAGATATTTGCAGATTTATAAAAAAATTCAACACCTGTGACTTTTTTTTTCTTAGAATGACCCCAAGAACACAAATTTAACTTTCAAAATAGGGGCCATGGAAATCGTAATCTCCCCAAATTCCCATTTGGGTAGCACTTTCATGTAAATTATTTTTTAATATGTTCAAATACACATTTTTGTCCATAATATTGTCAATAAAAACTAATTCACCCAATCCAAATATGGATATACAGCCCCAGATAAGTACACTGCCACTTCCGTGCTTTACAGTCAGCCTTAGATTTTGAAATTTAAATTCTTCCTTTTTCTTACGCCACATCATCCTTCGTCCATCTGACCCAGAAACGTTACATTTACTTTCCTCGGTAAAAATGACGTCGTTCCACCATGTTTCTTCCTTCAAAACAAATTCTTTAGCAAAACTTAATCTCTTCTTTCGATTCTGTTCATTCATATACGGTTTCTTCTTAGCCACTCTTCCATTGTAGCTACTATCTTTTAAGGCTCTGCGGATCGTTTGGGGATGCAACCTTCTTCCCAGTCTCAGTTGAGAGCTCAGCTGCTAATTTTGGTGCACTGAGTGAAGGATCCTTCTTTATTTTTCTTATTAGTTTTCTCTTATTACGTACATCCAAGTTTTTCGGTTGGCCCTTTTGGGGTATGGAGTCTATACGGTCCGCGTATTTGGACCGTTTGATGATATCTGCCACTGTACTCTTACTCATGTTGAGCATCGCCGCAATTTGTCTACATAATTTACCCTTTGCGTTGTGAAAAATCACAAGTTGTCGTATATTAAAAGTGAAACAAAATACGGAGATTTCCCAAGATCATATTACTAAACAGTGATGCCAACATAACCAGAAATTGTTGGAATAGTTATAACTAGACTGCGGATGTTTATGCATTTATGGGAAATTTTAAACCTCAAAAAACTACAGAATGCATTTAATATGCAAAAATATAAGAAATACTTAAAGTAAGATACGAATTATTATATTTAGGGGTTGAGACAGTCCTCTGCGAAGCTTCCGTTTCATTAATTCTATTAATAAAAATGTGAATTTGCATAAAGATCCGCAGTCTAGTTATAACTATATACATAAAAGCAGGGGTGTTAACTTTATATTGACTCAAGTAAAAGGGACTTTTTTACTTCTTTGCATTATATGGTTGCCTATTGTTAAATTATTACTAAAAAAAAATATTTTTTATAGAAGACAAATTGAGCTTTCAATATCGTACACCTTTTTCCTGTTGTCTTTCATACTTTTTAAATTATTTCAAAAAGAAGTTGAAAATTTCAAGTGTTAACTTTATATTGACGCTCACTGTATGTAGACGTAAGATCAAAGGCATATTAAACATTTAACCCTTTCGTTACGGCAGTTCGTTATGCCAGAGAGACACCACTGAACGGGGCAACGCGCCTAAAAGTGTGCACAATGTAAATGAGTATATTTTATACATATTCAGTTATTTACATATTTACAGATTTCGCTATTATTATAAATAAAAATACAATTTATGGTAATTAGAACATCAAGTTATAATTCTTAGTAATTTAATTCAGTATGGTAAATTTTAAAACAAGGATCGACTCATAAACCTACGTTACAACTTTTACATTTATATCTGGATTCGCGTCTTTTGTCGTTTGCCGTGCCTTCTAGATCGGTTTTTTCCTGCCGGAACATAGACCGAAGAAAAATGACGTTCAATTAGTCGCAATGGATTATTATTGCGTGTTCGATGATGATAATTTATATTGTCATGATATTTTTCCAGGATTTCCCTGATTAATTTTAAATGGAATCTGGTCATGGATATGGTTTTTCGCATTTTATGTGTGTAGAGACAATACGCATTCCATACGCATATGTCTAATAAGTGAGAAAAGAAATTTTCGGTACCATTCTACCCGTAACGAAAGGGTTAAAGTCAACTCGAGCCAAGTATCGACGCCATCTAAAGTGTCTCAACGAAAGGAATCGCTAAGCCTGTGTTCACGCGGAGAAGCATCTTCCAGTTTCCATTAGATCCAATAGCGGTTTCCGACGAACTTTATAACTCTCACGCGAAGATTGAAGGTCCTCGGTTAAATTGCCTCTTAAGAATAGCATCCCTTGCGACGGTGTCGCGGTTATACAAATTTTCTCGTCACTCGTTATCAACGAACTCCAGCGTTATTCGCGTTATTAATTATCTCTGGTTCATTTTTCTTTCGGATATTCGGAAGATATTAACTTTAAAATTCTTTAACTTCATTACTCAAAATACATATACAGAAAATTTACGAGGGCACAAAGGTACTCCTAAATTTGACCTGACCCAGTATGACAAATTAGTTCATATTGCTGTTATATCTAAAAATAAAAAACAACACATGTTAGATATATAATTTTAACCAAGGACATTAATGTTTAGAATTTACATTAGAAGAATGTTGGTACAAACTCAGGTTCAAGTGGGTTCTGATACTCTATGTCACCTCAGGAAAGTAGGTTGTTCCTTTCTGTCGTTATAAGGTCCCTCATTTGAGTTAGGACATTTGTGATGAACTCCTAATTGGGCTGGGTTATAGCCAATTTCTTTATGATCTCAGAACTGATTTGTTGACTGGCTGTAGTTAATATGTTTTGGTATAGAATTCCAAAATTTGGAGCACTATAACCAATTGCTGAGATAAAATTGACCACTTCAGGAACCATGACCTCTTTATCTATCACTTTCCAAAAACCTCTTTGAACTCATTCTTGAGATTTTGCATTGATGCATCGGCATGCTCCAACGCACGTTTCAGATTGGAAATAAGCTCCGGTTCGCATGCAGAAAAGTACTGTATGCAACACTGTTTAAGCGTAAGATAACACCTTGGACTGCGGAAATACGTTTCTTTGGTGTGTAAGCCAGTAAGACATGTGTCATTTTTTAGTATTTTAACTTTTTCTTTGGTGAATTTTACTTCAGCATCGTTTTCAAATTTTTAGTTAACTTTCGAATTAATATTACTTCATTCAGAATACAGTTTTCAGTTTCAATTTTACCCAGAGCTTCTCCTTTCATTGTTACTGAATTTTTGGCTGTAATTATGACCATATTAGTTGGTGTTGCTTCTTTAAAAAGATTGATATCATTGACCATGTGACTGGATACACCAGAGTCAACTACCCATGAGTTTTTATTTATATTTGTGGTTAAAAAACATACCTTGTCTTTTTGGTATCTTTCTGTTGCATTTTTGACCTTTCTAAAGTAGCAGTCCTTTTCTAGGTGATTTGTTTACTGAATTTGCAGATTTTTTCATACAATTTCAAGCTTTTGAATACTCTGCTCATAGAAATATTAACCCTCTATGGGTCGAATTTTTATTTTAATTCCTAAAAAATTGGGGGAAAAAAAAATTTTCGGTTTAAACAATTTTATTGCAGTATATTCACTATGTGACTTTCAGGTAACAACGGACTATAATGTTCGCACTTCTGTGTATGCAAACTTATGCGTGGAATTCCACAAAACAGTTTGCACTTGGCGTTAAACATAAATGAACATCACATTTGGAACATTTAATTTTCGGAACTCCTTTACATCCGGGCTTTTTGCAACGTCCTCTGTTATCCGAAAAAATTGGCCAAGGTGCCACTTCATCTTTTCGCACGTCTTCTACAGGTAGCGTTGTATTTGGTCTCTTTTTTCTTTTATTTTGCAATTGTTTATCTACCTCATTTGTTCGTGGACGCCCTCTTTTCTTCTGGGTTCCTTTGTGTTCCTGACATAAACAAGATGCAATGTCAGTTTTAAATTTCAATAAACTATACTGACGGCCGGGGCTTACAGAATGCGATGAGCAATCTCGCTTATATGTATAAGAGCCAAGCATTGACCACCGTCAAATCTAAGAGGTGAAACATAATGCGGTGGTACCACTTCTTTGATCGAATTTTTATTCGATACAACGCTACCAACGAATCAACCAAATCTACTCCACCCATATGTTGGTTGTATGTTTTCACTATATTTGGTCGTTGTACATCAATCATTCTGTTTATTTTTTTGTCCCACCTTTTCACTATATCTACTGGTTCAACTTCGCAAAACGTGCTCATCAAATGAACGGCCTTATTGTCGTACCACTTTACCGCATTTATGGTGACCCTGTCAATAGACGTAGAAAGTATCTCATAACTTCCTCTGCCGTTAGTTTTGATGACTTTATCGGACGAAAACTCACAGTTTTTTAGTCGGTTTGACCGCACAGTTGCAACACTCTGAATTCCTAATTTTTCTAATTCAGTTACTAAAGGCAACGTTGAAAACCAATTGTCGAAACAAATTTTGTAAAACAATTGTTTGGGTATAATTTTTGCTAAACGCAATACCACATTACCACTACTTCCGACATTAGGTAATTCGGGATCATGTATCACTTTGCCGGTGTAAATTTCGAAATTATAAATGAGTCCTGATGAGTCGCACAGTAAAAAAGCTTTGTAGCCCCATTTTTTAGGTTTCTTGGGCATATAGTTTTTCAACCTTTGTTTTCCTTTGAACGGTATAATCTGCTCGTCAACACATACGTGTTCAGACATCGGAATGCGATTAAAATTTTTCACCAATTTATCCAAAATGGGTCTTATTTTTTGTAAACTATCGGTCACTTCTGCATTGTTTGTTGCATTGGCCTGTAATTTCTACTAAAATGTATTTTTGATTATATTTCTCTCCATCGCGTACGACTCATAGTATCGGCAACAGCAGACACTCTTGTCTTTGAATTCCAATACATTTCAGTTCTCGGTAATCCGTAAATGGACATAAAAAAACCGCAGACAAAGAATTGTGCGATTTCATTCACTGAAACAGCAATGGGTTTTGTTGGATCACATTGCAGTGCATACATTTTGGTATAGTCAAGTATATTGCTTATAATTTCCTTGTCAAATAATTGTCGAAAATAGGTCATAGGAGAATGGGGTGTATTAAGGACGTTAGGGCAATCTCCTTTCCAAGGGCGATAACAATTGCCAAACAATTTTTTGTGGTCCTGCATCTTCCTCATCTGACGAGGATTGAGTACTAAATTCTTCATCACTATCAATAACATTTATTCGTCGTTGGGGGAATACTATTACATCCTCATCGGGCTCGGAATCTAATAAAGAATCATCGGACCTATTACCGCTAATGCGTCTAATTGTAATTCCTCTGTTATTTCTATGCGATTTTGGATTCATATTTTGGGTATATAATGTATAAATCTGAAAACAGGAGAAAGCACAAGCTTTATGCTAAATGTACCGAAATCTGCCATAATAGCCCACTGTGACCTCAAAGTTGCAAAACTGTATCATCAAAAAACAGTAACAAATTGAAAATTGAAATGCAAACAAATAAGTTGTTATTGATATACGAACCCAGAGCTATTATGTGTTTCGCTTATATTTACTGCGGACAGTTTGCACAGCATTTACTTTGTTATTTCAGGTTAATGAGCCTAGCAACGGTCATAAATATTGATATTGGTTGTCTTGACAACGTTATAGAATTAAGATTTATGCGCCATCTCATGAAAAAAGCTATAATTATTTGGTAAAATCTCGATAAATTAAAATGTGACCTGAAAGTTACACGGGCCCATAGAGGGTTAAGTTAAATGATATGAAATAATTCTGCAGAATCAATTGGAATTAAGTTTTGAACTAGTATCGTAAATAGTCGAGACCATAAGAAAAAAAAATTGAAGTGAAATTTTCTCTGTCACTCTCTATCGAGAAAAATAAACCATAAAATATATACAATCTATAAGGAACATCGTAGACGGTAACTTTCGTATCTTTTTCTATGAAACTATTCTATTCCAATGCAGCATGTTTGCAGACAGACTTATAATTTTATAATGGGTTTAATACACACAAATGTTATTAAATGAGAAGTAAATCCAAGGATCTTTGAAATTGTTGTGAATTTGTTTCAGCCTAATATAACATGACATGATAGCATCGTTATTGCTATAACTGATTTTCATAGCGATTGGTTTCAGTTATAGTCGTATCGGTATTGTGAGATATACAGGGTGTTCGGCTACTTCTGGGAAAAATTTTAATGGGAGATTTTAGAGGCCAAAGTAAGACGAAAATCAAGAATACCAATTTGTTGATTGAGGCTTCGTTAAAAAGTTATTACAAAATTCAATTAAAAAATTTCAAATCATTCTGAAAAAATTATTTTTGGTTGCGGAGATCGATTACAATCATTTTTGGCGAATATACATCTCCTCGAATTTCTACGCACTTTCGAAAAAAAAATTCAGAAATGTAGGCAAATTTTTCGGTGAAAAAAAAATTTCAAATCTTTTTGGAAAAATTATTTTCGGTTGCGGGGGTCAATGACAATAATTTTTGGTGAATAGACATACCCCCGAAATCCTGCGCATTTTCGAGAAAAAATTCAGTATGGGCTAAATTTTAAACGTTAATAACTTCGTAACGAAACCTTCATCCACAAATTGATATTCTTGATTTTCGTCTTATTTTGGCCTCTAGAATTTCCGATTCAAATTTTCCCCATAGGTGGCCGAACACCCTGTATAGTGATTTCACGTGACAAATATTCGATCGATTTCGTCGGGTCCTATTAGGCCCGAGTACAGCACTGACGGTGTGCGCATGCGTGTGTGTGATGCAAACGGTGTGGTGGCGTGCCTCTTGGTGAGTCCAATATGGCCGCGCTATGCGTACACGTGGGTTTGTTCGTTCGTTGTGTGCTTTATTACTTGTTTAATATATATCGTTTAATAGTTTTCCGGTTAGATCTGTGCATTCGTAATTAACCTGATCCAACCTCGTCCCTTGCTGA
The DNA here is from genome assembly GCF_013123115.1 of Colletes gigas. Classification (NCBI taxonomy): domain Eukaryota; kingdom Metazoa; phylum Arthropoda; class Insecta; order Hymenoptera; family Colletidae; genus Colletes; species Colletes gigas. The sequence goes on from NW_025106675.1 coordinate 1,393,744, forward strand.
TGACCTGACAGGTATGAAAGGATTCCAAATTTTCTAATATTATGTCATTTGTTAGATTAGACATTTTGACTAAATATAACAGTTCGGTGTGTAGTGCTAATAAACGTTCATGAACAGTTCCATACTTGTTCCACGGGCTCTACGTGAAATAATAAAACCGGTTACGTAAGCTTAATGACATAAAGGTCTGCATAACGACGTTGTGAACGTTTTCATCCGAGAAAGAGGAAGGAATGAGAGAAACTTCAACCGCCTTTCGTTTCGAGAATCTACAATGCAAATTCGATCGTTCAGGGTGTTAATACAAAATTGGGAAAATTTCGTTCAGGCTCGATTACAAATTTACATAACCGAATATATAGGAATGTGTGTAAAATAAAATTCGTTTCGTCCGTACCTATTTGTCGCTTCGAATACAACTGAATTGCAGTTAGCCATGCATGCATTTTGGAAGATAAAATGTAATTAGCTAGACTTGGAAATTTGGAAATAAATTCAAGGGGACTTTCCTCCTTTTTATGTCGAAGTACGAAATTAAAATCTGTAACAAATTTTCAGTTGCCTCTTTACTGAATTTGCATATTTTTTCATAAAATTTCATCATGGTCCTCGCTTCACTGCGAACTGTAACACTAAATGTACCACTGAACTTTAGCACTGAATGTTCGTACACTCCGCGGATGAGACACGTCTGCAGTGTGACTCGTCAACGAAGGTCGTAAATCCTCGCCTCGAATAATTTCGACACCCGGAAGATTACAAAGTACTGATATCCCTACGTCCTGTTAAGTCGGTTGGGATTGATTAGGTTGAAATGATCTTCAGTAAAGTGTGACGGAACAAGAATATATTTATTTTGTGAGACACGGTAGGTGTAAATGCAGAACAAACTGGTGTGTGACTGATCGCGAACGTTGACGATATTAAACTTTGTTCGCGGAAATACTTTTGTGGTTATTCTATTGATCTCGTGATATACTTGGAAAACTCTGATCCTCGGCGATCGGGGCCCTGGCTATATACCCCTGATCCCAATTATCTTTTGGTTTTTCTTCGCGCCGGGTGCAAAAGTTCTCGGCGCGTGTCGCGGAACATTCTCGGGCCTTCGAGGACGAGAGGGGCTTTGTGTACACCGTAGCGATATACTGGGTATATCAAAGTATGAAACGACGGTTTAATGCTTACAAAATCGTTAGCAAACTTTGAAAATATTATTTTTTTCTAAGCGTGCATAGAATAAAATAGGATGATACTTACGCTTTTTATTCGTAGACTTTCGCTCAATATACATATATTTCTCTGTGGTGATGCAGTAATTCTAACACCGACGTCGAATAATTTTAATTTTTAAGGGAAAAATGAAAAAGAAATATTAAACAAATGACAAACTAACGCGATCGAAAATCAAAGTCGGCGAACAAGAGACTCTACTGTCGCGATTTAGAAAGCAAAGAGCTACGATGCTCTGGCAAAAATATAAAAATGCACAATATACACTGATTGGGCCTAAAGTATAAACGCAACTCTACTCGAAGCAACTGTGCTTCGAAAAACAATTAACTAATCTACGCAACAAACACTGATTCTATCGACCGCATTGCGCGCGCTCACTAACATTTCTGAAAAAAAAATACTGAAATGAGAAATAAGAAACAATTGAGTAATGGCACAGACCTGTCTATTTATGGATTTAATACTAAATTTTAATGAGAAATCGATAAAGAGACACAAATATGTCGAAATATATAGATTTATACTATCTTAATATGACAAAGTAGATTCTGTAAATATTCGATTCTAAATTTCTTCGATTTGAGATTTCTACGCAACATGGTGTCTATTGTATGCCGGTCGCGTTCCTTCGAGTCGAATTGCAGCAATCAGTCGGCAATAGCAATAAAACAGACATTACGTTCAAATGCATTAAAATCAATGTATCTGTATGCTAATTACGCGTCAACTGAACCCGAAACATGATCTATGTGTTGATAATTTCGTTTAGGATATCACAATTGACAACGATTACATACAGTGGGAGACTAAAGTATTCGTACATTTGGAGTATAGAAATAAAAGCAACAATATTTTCTATATTATTAATTATATTCAAACATAATACTTATAACAACAAATGACGGTCAGAAATCGCTGGGACAAAAGTATTTATACATTTAATTTTCTAAATTAATATTTTGTAGGATAGCCCTTCGGGCGAATTACTTGTAATCTATTAGGCATTAACAACACTAAACTTTTTACGAAGTCTGGTTCTATGTATATTATATCATTCTGTTTTTAATATTTCTTTTAAGTGTTCTTTACTTGTTATATCGTGTTTTCGTACATTTTTTTCAAATTTCGCCCATACGTGCTCGATAGGATATAAATCACACAATTGTGGAGGACTTATTAACATGTGGGGAGTATTATACAGGGTCATTGAATCCGGAGCATGTTCCTTGTTTTAAATATTTGGCGGCGCCCCGAGGGGGCTGGGTATTAATGGAGAAGAAGTTCTACGTGACCTCTCTCCGCCGCCATCAAGAACTTAGCACGTTTAGCGACGCTCTGTTGCACCCTCCGAAGCGTCTCGGGGGTGACGGTCGCCACGGCCGCATGGATACGCCCCACCACTTCCTCCTCGGTTGTGACAGGGTGCCGGTACACCTCGTTCTGCAACAAATAATAAAGAAACGCAATGTTAACAGGAATATGTACGTTAAAGGTTGGAGGGATAAAAAGAAACAATTAACACACCTTCAAATGCCCCCAGAAGAAAAAATCCAGCGGATTCAAATCCGGGGAGCGAGGGGGCCACGCAACAGCACCGCCACGGCCGATCCACCTTTTAGGAAAGGTGTTGTCAAGGTATCGGCGGACATGTGTGGCATAATGGGCCGGAGCTCCATCATGCTGGAAAATCATATTCTTCCGGATTTCTAATGGAATTTCTTCCAAGAGACCCGGAAGAACATGTTCCAGGAAGTTCTGGTACGCTGGATCGTCCAATCTGTGAGGCAGAAAACAGTTCGCGGTCGGCGGGTTTTCGCTGGGGTAGTCTGTGTGATAGGCGCGGGCGGCTTTCTCCGCGTTTCCACCGGACTGCGCGAACACGAAGAACATCCTGTAATACTCCGGGTTTGTACGCACCATTTCGTGTGTCCTTTGCTGTCGAAAAACGCGGAGGTACTGTGAAAAATGTTGTAAGACGTTGGCCGAACATTCGGTCATTGCCGGCGCATCGTCATTTCTAAAAAGAACTGCGTCGCTTTCGTGCGGCGCGACATACATATAAAGCTCTTTTGGCGGCTCGCGGTCGCCTTTGACCTATTGCCACGTGTACATGGCAGCTGGTCGGCTAAGTAGAATGAAAAGGTCAGTGACGAAAAATTCATCCCGTACCCTCAGACCCAATTGGTCCTATAGTTTGTCTGAACAAGTCAAGGAAGGGACACAGTTGCACCCTCTTGACTTGTATCTCGAAACGCGAAACGCAACATACGCGTCGATGGTTTTTGTCACGAAAAGAAAATTTTCTCTTTTAGAATAGAAAAACCAACACGCCTCCTCAAAAATTAATCGACTGCCCTAAACTAACGATATACCTTCCATGTGCTTTTTCTCGGGCAAATACATATGATTCAACATTTGTTGCTGAGGATTAGGGAAACCCAGAAAAACCTAATCAAACTATTATACTGGAATATAATACATTTATACATATTTACATATTTACAAGTTTAATATTATTATATTAATCCAATCCCATTCCTGTTCTCAATTCCAGGAATTTGACTCCCGGTACCGGCTTGGTCATGACGTCTGCCAGCTGACTACCTGTGGGAATGTATTTCAGTTTAATTACTTTCTTATTAATCTGTTCCCTTGAGAAATGATACTTTATGTCTATATGTTTTGACCTTTTGTGATCAATTGGATTATTCGCTATGCTGATACAACCATTATTTTCATAGATAATAATTGCGTTTGAAATCTTTAATTTTATACTATTTGCTAATGAGTTTAATCATAATGACTCTCTAACGGCTTCAAGAAGAGCCATGTGTTCAGCCAGTGCTGCTCGGTCCACCCTTTGGTACTCGCGGGGTGTTGGGGAGAGAGAGAGGCGCTGAGCCAGCGGCAGCGCACGCGCTGTCAACCACTCGGCGACATTTATTTCATCTTACATGTTCTGTACACTATGTTAAAGTTTTTATACAAACGAATATTGTCGAACAAATAAAATAACACAACCATTGTACCAGAATGGAGTACGTCTATAACAACCTGTTAAATTATTGTAGTGTGTTCTTTGTAGAACTCATTTAACACAATAACTCAATACGACACTAAAACTGAGAACTGGTAAACGGGAAACTTTATTCGCAAAGCTTTGTTAAAACGTCTTGTCTCTCGTAGTTCTAGTTTTTCAAATCGTTGCCGGTTCCTCTGACAACCGGAAGATACGGGATCTCGCTTCCGCTCATTTGAAGGGGCAGCTTCACATCGTTGCGGAACAGCTTTCACGTCGCCGCAACGATGCATCTTCGCCCGTCGCAAATGTCTTAGTACTCGTTTTAAATATTTCCAGAGTTCCTCATTATTTTTGTTTAGGTATCTATTTAAAATATTAATTGCTGTACATAAATCTGGTGGAGTACATAACATTATATACTATACTTCATTCCGCAACAAATAATAGAGAAACGCAATGTTAACAGGAATACGTTAAAGGGTGGGGGGATAAGAAGAAACAATGAACACACCTTCAAGTGCTTCCAGAGAGGAAAATCCTAAGGATTCAAATCCGGGGAACGAGAGTGCCACGCAAGAGCACTGCCGCGGCCGATTCACCTTTCGGGAAAGGTGTTGTCAAGATATCGGCGGACATGTGTGGCATAATGGGCCGGAGATCCATCATGCTGGAAAATCATGTTTTTCCGGATTTCTGATGGAATTTCTTCCAAGAGACCCGCAAGAACATGTTCCAGGAAGTTCTGGTACGCTGGACTGTCCAATCTGCGAGGCAGAAGGTACGGCCCAACGATGAACTCCCAACAAATGCCCGCCCATACATTGGCGGACCACCGATGTTGTGCTGCACGTGGGTGAATCGCAATTCCCATCGTCCCACACGTGTGCAACCCTTCTCTTGTGAAGAGTGCTTCATCCGTCCACAAAACACACGCAATGAACGACGGATTCCGTCGCATTTCCCCCATCACCCACCGCGAGTAATCCATTCGCTGGAGATAAACCCTGGGGAGCAGATGCTGGGCCCGCACATACTTGTACGGGTGCTTACCGAAGCGGCGAACAAGCCGGTGCATCGTTGAGCGGCTGATGCTGAAATAAAAGAGGAAATAATGAAGATTTAAACAGAAGTTCAGTCACCTCTGAGATATCAATCATTTAGAAATATTTCATTTAGAGTACAAGCAAATCAAAAGTATGCAGTGTCATCGCCTTAGCTTTATTCAAACGATATAATGTTAAGAATAATTGAGTTTTTTAAGCAAGGAATTAATCGAAGAAAAATCATAGAAATCTTAAAATACAAGCAAAGAATGACCAACGATTTAAAAAAGAAGTATGACGATTGTAAAAAATGTGGCTGTCCTCGTACAACAATTAAATGAAACTGTAAAAATTGCATATAATTGTCAAAAATATGAAGTGAGCTACTTTAAGAGATCGTGCTGTCATAAATTTATTAAACGAGATGGGTTTCTTATTTTGAAAAGCTAAAACAAAATCGTTACATATTTACAAAAGAACATAAAAATGAACTCTTGCAATGGTGTATGAGGATTGACGTCAGGAGATAATATAGAAACATTTGTGTGGCAAAAATTCGATGAAAAATTTCATGAAGTTTCCTTGAATTTTAAACAGAATTATTCACAATTTTACATAATTTAGAGTTATATGGAAGAAACAGAAATAGGAAATTATTAATTATCTATCAGAATGTTAATGCTGTTACGAGTGCGAGCGTGAGATACTGGATTCGGTCGAGGGCAGTACTCGACCAGTGGTTTTAGGTATGGTTAGGAAAGAGAAAGAAGTTCCGGACGAACCAGGGGCTCTATACCCTGGGAGCCACGGGGTTAGATTTATAAGGAAAATGTATGGTTTCACGGACGAACCAGGTGTTCTATACGCTGGGAGCGACGTAGGTTTTAAAGATGTTTTAGGATCTTGCTTGTCGTAATGGTACACCTCGAGCGGTAAAGGTGTGCCGGGCTCGTGAGATACAGTTTGTTTGACAGAAGCGTGTACAGCAAAACTCGAAAACTATTTGAGATATTAAGTTGGAAAAAAATACACAAATTCTTTATGATGTATACTAAAATGCTTTATTATTAATACGTTGTCCAGTCATCGTCATTATCAATAATTAATTGACATCTTCGAGGCATACTTTCTACCAACTTAATCGCATAATCTTGAGATATGTGTATAGACCTCCACGTTAATCGAATTTACCGAAACAGCTGTTTAATTGTATTTATCTTCTTTCCTCTAAGCTTGAACTTTAATATTGCCCAAACATTTTCGATTGGATTTGCATCCGGTGACTGTGAAGGCCAATCCAGCACATCAATGTGATTTTCTTTTTTCCACGCAGTATAGAGTCGACTTCGGTGTTTTGGGTCGTTGTCCTCTTGTAGTAGCCAGTATTTGTTCTTCCTTATAAACTACCTTTTGGCGGATGTTAACAAAGCTCTCTGATTGATTTTAACCATTTTAGCAGCGTTTAAATTGTCCGTGAATATATGTAAAGTGCCGAATCCCTGCTTCGAAAAACGACCCCAAACATGCACCTTTACCGGGTGTTTAACGGTCCGCTGGATAAGTTTATTGGCATGGGTACACCAGGTATGGGTTATGGAAGAACGTGCCCAAAATGAAGCTTCGTCGGAAAAAATGACATTGTCCCAATTGCGGCCTAAATTCTCTTTCGCCCAAGCGAGTCTTTTCTCGACATGTTTTTTGGATAGTAACGGTTTCTTTATTGTGCTTCTAAATTTCACATCATTTGCCTATATGTAATCCTCTTCGTATAGTATCACATGATATATTCAAACCCTTCTTACACAAAACTGGTTGTCCACCACGTAAGGATAGACGTGGATTTTTCTCGAATTCCCGTAAAATCAATTTGTCTTCTTTTTTTGACGTCTTTGGCGTAGTGCCCCGATCTGGCAGGTCATCGACATTTTTTACCTCCAAATATCGTTTCACCCACTTACTAACAAATGTCTTCGACTTTTTCATGTATTTAGAAGTCGCTGTGTAGGACATTTTTGGTCCTTTAGGATAAGAACACAGAAACACTGCTTCGTAACGTGATGCATACGCGACACTCATGGTGAAATATGTACTTCTACGATCAAGTTTGGGCAACAATTGAGGATTTGTATAGAAAGCATTTTAGGGAAAAGCCCAGGTTACTTATTAATTAATCCCGAGAGGTCAGTCGTAGAAAATGAAAGGCTTAATCAATAGCAATCAGAATATTATCCTTTCATTCACATGCAGCAGAGATAAATATTTTTTATTTCAAGAACAATTGATAAATAATGATTTGTGCTCATATCGCTAGGGCTAGAACCACGTGAAAGTACATCGGCGGGATTTTGCTCTGAATTTACATGGTTCCAGTTTTTGGTCGAAGTTAGTTGTTGAATTTCCGATGTCCTATTTGCAACAAAGGTTTTCCACCTTGATGATGGACCTTTAATCCAGGCAAGGGTTATAGTGGAGTCGGACCAATATTGTTCACAGTTAAAATCCAACTCGAGCGCGCGTTTGACCTTATCTGCTAGCTGTGATAGCAAAAGTGCCGCGCAAAGTTCTAAACGCGGTAAAGAAATAGTTTTTAAGGGTGCTATCCGAGATTTCGCGCATAGTAGCCACACAAACCATGTATTATTCTCCATTAGCGTACGAATGTAGATGCATGCCCCATATGCCCTTTCGGATGCGTCCGCGAAGCCAAGCAGTTCAACGCTTTTAGCGTTACTACACAATACTCTACGTTGTACCTTACATGAAATAACTTGATGTAATTCCGAATGAAAGGTCGACCATTGGGTATGCAAACCTTGTGGTAAGGTTTCATCCCACCCTAATTGCAGCTGCCATAATTGTTGCATGATGAGTTTTGCTCTCACAATGACAGGCCCTATCAAACCCAGAGGATCGAAGATTTGTGCGATCCGGGATAAAATGGCGCGCTTAGTCACGGGAGTCTGCGAATGTGATTTGAAAGTGTACCAAAACTCGTCCGTAGTTGTGGACCATAACAAACCTAATGTGTTCTGGTCATGGTCGCTCGTATCAAACCTTATTTCTTGTCGTGTTTCGTCAGTCAGTCCTGTTAACACGTCACGGTGGTTGCAAGCCCATTTTCTTAATGGAAAACCTGCCTGCCCTAAAATATCTGTCAGTTCGCGATGTAATTGTTGAGCGTCCGTCACTGTCTCGCAGCCTGTTAATAAATCGTCCACGTAGAAGTCGTTAATGATCGTATGAGCAGTGATTGGAAATGTGTCAAGATGTTCTTGACCTACCCGAGTCAATGTTCGCGTGGCTAAAAATGGGGCAGATGCCGTACCATAAGTGATGGTATTTAATTCAAATGTGCTGATAGGATCTTCCCGACTAAAGCGCCAAAGGATACGCTGAAACCTTCGATCCTCCCCTTTCTCCAGTACCTGCCGATACATCTTTTCAATATCGGCCGACAGAATAATGTTATGTTTTCGAAATCTCAGTAAGATCGAGAATAGATCGCTTTGGACGGTTGGACCCACAAGCTGCGTTTCATTTAGAGATATTCCGGATGAAGTTTTGGCGGAACCATCGAAAACTACACGTAATTTAGTGGTAGTGCTTGTTTCCTTAAAAACGGCATGGTGTGGTAAGAAGTAACCGGAATCTAATGTATTAGTGGAATCAATGAAACGCGACATGTGTCCTAATTGTTCGTATTCTAACATGAATTGATTATATTGAGAACGAAGAGTAGGATTCCTTGCAAATTTTCGTTCCATGGCCAGCAGGCGTTTTTCTGCCTGTTCCCTTGAGGTCCCTAATTTTCCAATTTTGTCATTGAATGGAATGCTAACTATATATTTTCCATCTGCATCACGAGTTGTGTTCCTTTGAAAATGTGTCTCACTATCGTCTATCGCTATTTGATTGTTTTGAATCGATACGTTATCCTCAATCTCCCAGAATTTAGTGATAACATTGTCTAATCTATCCTGCTTAATCGTATGAAATGTGCGAATACCAATTGTTGGGTTGTCTCGAGGCCAACGTAAATGCCCACCTAGTACCCAACCGAGTCTTGTTTTTTGTCTTTTGTTTTTTGAGTCTTGATCGGCTATTGGAATTCCCGTTGGAATGGAAATAGCGCACCTATCTAATGGAACACTCGGCATGTTGTCAGTGATTTTCTGTATGACTAGACATTCTAAAGGGTATAGCCGAATAAGGGGGTCAAATGTGCCCCCAAACCGAATGGAACGAGCCACGGGTCATTCGATAGCAAAAAAAAATAACCCCTGTGTGCAAATTTTTAACTTGAAATCTCGACCGTGGGGGTAGTAATGGGGTGAAAACGAAAATCATGTTTTTGAATTATTTCTCTTGACCTATTGAGTAAAAAAATGTAAAAAAATTCAGAGACATTTCGGGAACCGGGGCACATACTTTGGGAGATTTTCAGTTTTTTTGATTGAAGAACCAGGTAGTGAAAAATAAAAAACAGCAAAAAATGCCGAAAAATGCCGATTACGTATTGAAGGAGGCCCGGAACTACTTTTATACTTTTACAGTAAACAGGTATTACTATTACTATTACTCTCAATTTTTTTCAGATTTTTCATTTTGGTGCGCCGCAGTGAAAAAAAATAAAAACCGAGTTTTTCCTCGTTTTCTGCGTATTAGAGTAACTTACACGTTGAATTTTTATGCATCCTTCAATATATAAGTGTTTTGTAGACTGTTTAATGTTTCTACACTAAGCAGAATTACATAACAATTGAAACAAATAAAATAATGCCAACCATTGGGTGTATATATCCTAAAAAATCAACGATATTTTCAACGGCGTCGATGGCGCAGCGTTAGAGTGTCCGACTGCTGAACCGCTGGAAGTTTTTTTACCGTAGGTTCGAGTCTCTCTTCTGGACTTAGTATTTTTTTTTCTTCATTATTTTTTTTTTCAAATTCTAACTATATAACAATGCTTTATATTTATTTATAAATGTTCTGATAGCATTTTACAAATATTTTAACCTGAAATATGTATAAATATAGTTTTGGAGTGTTTTTTGCGTTTTTATTTTTTTTGTCAACCACAATTATTGTTTAACATCTCTTACACTGAAATTAATGTGAAATGTTAGTTTTCAAATCTCTTACCTTTGACTATTGTGAATGGATCGGAGCAGAAGATTGTATATTGGGTTACTATTACTTCTTCTCGCCCTTCGATCAAGCAGATCTTTCTTTCTCGTTCTCTTCCTTTGATAAATATGAATGTTTGCTGCGGCTTCAGTATCTAACGTAGACATGTAACGGTTATTATCCTTTCCTTACTGCTGGTTTTAAAGATAATGGAAACACTTGTAGGACCAACCTCTACGGACCATGCCAAGTAATTATGTATAAATACCATCGCATACAGTAGCTTGAACTGAGTAATTAAAAAATACATTGTGAAACCCGAACGCGACAATCACCCATTGACCTGAACGGTCTGGGACCCCACCCAACGAACCTTTATTTCCTTCGTAACGCAGGTAGGACAATTAATCATTTTTCCCCGTGGTTTCCATCGAGCAATGATACTTCATTCAAAAATAAGCATGAAACGATCAAACTGGTACTTAAAAATGGGTTTATTAGAAAAAAGTATCATTGGCAGAGAGTGGGTTAATAGATTTGGCGTGGAATGGCCCTTACATGTCTACGTTAGATACTAAAGCCGCAGCAAACATTCATATTTATCAAAGAAAGAGAACGAGAAGGAAAGAGCTGCTTGATCGAAGGGCGAGAAGAAGTAATAGTAAGCCAATATACAATCTTCTGCTCCGATCCATTCACAATAGTCAAAGGTAAGAGATTTGAAAACTAACATTTCACATTAATTTCAGTGTAAGAGATGTTAAACAATAATCGTGGTTGACAAAAAAAATAAAAACGCAAAAAACACTCCGAGACTATATTTATACATATTTCAGGTTAAAATATTTGTAAAATACTATCAGAACATTTATAAATAAATATAAAGCATTGTTATATAGTTAGAATTTGAAAAAAAAAATAATGAAGAAAAAAAAATACTAAGTCCAGAAGAGACTCGAACCTACGGTAAAAAAACTTCCAGCGGTTCAGCAGTCGGACACTCTAACGCTGCGCCATCGACGCCGTTGAGAATATCGTTGATTTTTTATGATATATACACCCAATGGTTGGCTTTATTTTATTTGTTTCAATTGTTATGTAATTCTGCTTAGTGTAGAAACATTAAACAGTCTACAAAACACTTATATATTGAAGGATGCATAAATATTCAACGTGTAAGTTACTCTAATACGCAGAAAACGAGGAAAAACTCGGTTTTTATTTTTTTTCACTGCGGCGCACCAAAATGAAAAATCTGAAAAAAATTGAGAGTAATAGTAATAGTAATACCTGTTTACTGTAAAAGTATAAAAGTAGTTCCGGGCCTCCTTCAATACGTAATCGGCATTTTTCGGCATTTTTTGCTGTTTTTTATTTTTCACTACCTGGTTCTTCAATCAAAAAATCTGAAAATCTCCCAAAGTATGTGCCCCGGTACCCGAAATGTCTCTGAATTTTTTTACATTTTTTTACTCAATAGGTCAAGAGAAATAATTCAAAAACATGATTTTCGTTTTCACCCCATTACTACCCCCACGGTCGAGATTTCAAGTTAAAAATTTGCACACAGGGGTTATTTTTTTTTTGCTATCGAATGACCCGTGGCTCGTTCCATTCGGTTTGGGGGCACATTTGACCCCCTTATTCGGCTATACCCTTTGATTTAAAGCTACCGGTTCTGGAGTGCATCACTATTTGTGTCTTTGATTTTACGGGATTCGTAATCATTCCCAAACCACTCGTCATTGCATTTATTCTAGTTTGCGAAAGTTTTAACTTATTACAAAGATTTTCAGAAATAAAATGAGCTTGTGATCCAATGTCCAAGAGCGCATAACATTCATGTTTGTTACCGTGCATATCTTCTACATGGACTAGAGCGGTTGATAGAACTGTGTAATCGACGGCAGTTCCCTGAGAATTCGCTAAGCAAGACTGAATTGTTGGCTCTACAGTCGAATTTTGTGACGACGATTCTTTGCTTGGCGAGGGTGTACTGGATGAATATACAAAGTTTGAAGTCGACGTTGAATAATCGCGATGCAAAAGGGTGTTATGCTTGCCACCACATTTTTTGCAGACTCCGCGAGTACATGTCTTTGCACTGTGCCCTGTTTGTAGGCAGTTAAAACAACACTGCAAACGTTTGATTGTTTCGTGCATTTTCGCTTGAGGCATGGATCTGAATTCCTTACATTGGAATAATGTATGTTCTCCCTTGCATACTACGCACTGAATTAGCGTACTTGCAACATGGGAGGAAACATGGAATTGATTTCTTGGTTTGATTTTGTTTAATTCTGAACCACTGGAGGAGGGCAAGCTAGCTGCCGGTTTGGTTCGTTCCAGCAATCGCGATCGCTCTTCTAATATGTCGATAAATTCGCGAAGTGTAGGTGTATTTTGTGACCTTACGGTCCTTTTTTCCCATTCGACACGCGACGCGGGGTCCAACTTTTTTGTTAATATGAGAACTACAAGGTGATCCCACGTTTTCACTGGAAGCCCGAGCGCCTCCAGTGCAAGGATGTGATTGTTCACTGTATCTCTAAATTCACGAATTACGATACCCGACGGTTTTCTAATCGGAGGAAGATCAATGAGAGCGTCGGCGTGATGAATGGTCAATGCCTGAGAATCCTCATAACGATTCTTTAAACTATGCCATGCAAACTTGTAATTTGCCTCAGAAACACCCAGTGAGCTTATCATGCGTGCTGCCGGGCCCTTGAACACGGAGGTTAAATAATGGAATTTCTGTATGTCTGTTAAACCTTCCTTATTGTGAATCAACGATTCGAAGGTATCACGAAACCGTAACCAATTATCAAAATCCCCACTGAAAGTTGGTAATGTGATCGTAGGCAATCGTGGTGTAACCGTTTCAGATATGACGGGTGAGGGTGTATGTAACGTATTCGGTCGTGCGGGACCGCGAAGATTTTGAATAAGTCGCGCTCGAGTGACGCCATCGTATTAAAGTATGTAGACTCGAATACTTCCCGTTCGTTTAAATGCAATTCTTCTAAATTTGTGCCGATAACAATTGTTTCTATTCGTGTTTGTACATCGTCAAATTTTTCATGCAATTTTTCGTTTACTGATAGTCGTCTCTCTAGCGCAAGAACGTCTGTCTCGTTAGCTGCAGTTTGAACGAAGTAACGCTGTTGATGATCAGTGGATGATGATGCCTCTGGATGCTGCATGGACCAGTTGTCTCTCGTCGGTTGATAAGGTACCTCAAGTGTAGGTACTCTCGTCCGTGGATGCTGGATGAATCGTCTCAAGATGTTCACCAACGGTCAGCAGTCAGAAGTAGTACAGGATGCTCACAAGATGATGCAGCAATTGTAGTCCAATGTGACCACGTAATGATCGTGATTCTGCTTGCTCAACGGGAATCCGTCCTCAGGAAATGCCAAGCACCTTGCTTGGTTTGGTTGATCCGAATGCTGTGACTGGTCCAAGATAAATCTTAGATGCCTGATGATCCGGATGACGATCCATAGGTCGCTGGTTCCTATCCGGCTCGAAGGACCAATGTTGGGGCTTGTGGCGATCGTAAGATCTTCAAGCTTTGGAAGGTTTGCACGTAATGTGCCGACTTGCTCGAAGGACCAGCAGTGCACGTTGTGTGCTGCCAAAGGTTGATTGAAAAACCAGATTTGGTTAAGGATTGTCTTTATTTACAATTTATAATGCACGTAGAGTACTGCCGATGTTGCTTATGCGTTGCACGTGGTGTGCTGCCTATGTTCAAAAAACGTGTGTGTCAAAAATTACAAGTGTGGGGCCTTAAATGTTACTTTGAAAGTCAGCCTCTAGCCAATCAGAAAATTTCTCCTTCCTGATTGGTGCGCTGCTACTTCTCTACCTTCGCATCCAAGACGGTGGTCTACATGTCACAGGTACTTGGCGGAAAAACCCTGACCCAACGGTGGTGTCAGGCCGCGCGGTACCTCGTCCCATTAGCAAATGCTGCTAATGGCTTTTAGGGCCCTATTGCCTTAAGGGCACTAGTCAAATGGCTTTATAAGGTGGCAATTCATATTGTGAATCTAAACAGCTATTTTCTTCGAAATTGGCTGTTTTCTATTTGCATTCTGTCGGATACTCACGTTCTAAATCATCCTTCGTCGATTCGCATCACGCGCAACAACATAAAAGGATATCCCTAATTTCATTGGTGACTTCTGATAATTCTATTATTTGCGATGTCTCGTACTTTTATTCGAAAATAAAATTTTGCCGTTGATCGGCGAAATTCGCGCGATCACAATGTTCGTGTTTCTGATTAATTCACTGGTCATATAACAAGCTGTCACAATGACATGGATTTCTATGGCACTGTTCTCGTGAAATTGGACCGGTGAGCGGAAACTGCTCGCCACTCGGAGCATACATTTTAATAAGGCATTACGATGCGTCGTATAGTATACGCAGCTATCACTTGTTCCCTTTATTATTTTTCGATCGATATTAAGACCAGACTCCTCTGACGGCAGCAATAAGGAGATCATCGATTTTTCTAATCGTCAATGTGTCCAGAATGCAATGGCAAATAGGGAAATAGGACTTTTCCGATTGTTAATTAATACGACAGAGGGGAAGCTTTCCTATCGATTTTGTGAGTAGAATAGGATGAAATATGAATTTTGTTTCAAATACAGACACAGTATAATTAAACGAATAAGTAAATTAATAAAAAGAAAGTATAAACGATAATACAAAAATGATAATTCGTTGTTTACTTTCTTCTCACTGTGTTATACGCTCTGTGTAACTTTTTTTCTTCACCTTTTTTTCGGCTGTCACTGCTTGACTCTCCTTCGGGCATAATTCATAACATAAACAATACATACCTCTAGATTGGACTTTCACATAGAGGGTGCTCAGCCAACCCTGGGAAAAATTTTAATAGCAAACTCTAAAGGCCAAAACAAAACGAAAATCAAAAATACCAATTTGTTGATTGAGGCTTCGTTAAAAAGTTATTAACGTTTAAAGTTCCATCCGTACTGAACTTTTTTCTCGAAAATGCGCAGGATTTTTGGGGTATGTCTATTCACCAAACATGATTGTAATTGACCCCTGATCCATTGGCGATTTCGCCGTGGGCATTTGGAACGTGGCCCATGCGGCAAACGCAGGCCCAACACGGCACTGAAATGAAGGTGGTGGGGCACATTTGCCGTCCCAATCTGCTAGAGTATCGTTTACACCCCTCGGTTTTTCCTCAGGTGCCTACCCGAGGTCCCTCGGGCCGGATGGGCTTTTACTACCTGTTTCTTTTGTTCAAAACCGCAAAATCTCGAACTTTGAGGCCATTTTTCGACATTATCCCATCTGATATCGAAGTTAAAAATGGTATCAGTCGATTCGCCTTGGCGAGACCTTTCCAACGGTGTATAGCATATGCTGTACGCTCTTGGGTCAGTAAACCCCTCTATGACTTAACATTGTCCTTTACTCATAAAAATAAATTCACACTGTCACAGATAAAATCAACATTCACAGATTGTCTTGTTGATTTTTCATATTTCTCGATATTTTGAGGTGCCAGTTGTGGCGAACTTATGGCACGTAAATAATTTGTAGAAATGATTTTACACTTTTAACTCAATTATTTTCTTTTTGTAACATGTAAAAACAAACATTTGTTTTTTTGGAATTAAATCTAATATTCCTGAAATGATTGTGTTGGGACGTTAAGATGCAGATTAAATCGTCTCGAAAATTTGTTTCGTTGTTAGGTAACAAATTGTCTCTTCTACGTATGCTTGTGTGTCATTATTTTCCGATATGAATTTTATAAAAGACAGCTCATGAAATAAAATGTCTGATGAATCTATTGTAGTTTAGCATGTGTATTATTAAATATGACAAAATATGAATCAGACGTAAAGCATTTGGCATTCAATGCACTGCAAAATTTGTAAATTTTTGGTACAGACAAAAATACCGACAGTTTTTATGACAATGTGTTTATGAATACGTATTTCTTTTTTCCAAAATCTATTTATTTGTATTGTAGAAGAGGTTTCGCTAAACCTTCAACCGAAAGTAACTAATTTGCAATGTAACGACATCTTAAAACAAAAATTATCAAGAGAATACTTTGATAGAATTTGATTAATGTTTTCCAAGTAATTTATAACAATATTCAGTAGTGCGATTTTCATGTACTGTGCATGCGAAGAAAATTTTGCGAGAAGGAAACGTTTGCATGTGGAAAAATATCCTGACCGGAATTAATCGCCACGTCCTACATTTCAAAAGCTTAATAAAATGCTTGGAGAAACTGGCAGCTTCAACATGAAATGTAAACGACAGAAACTTGTAAGAAATACGAGGAATATTAACTGCTGTTTTTGCAGTTCGAAAACTAGTCGCAAAAAGGGATTATTTTTACGGATTCTTCGGTCTTAAAGTTTTCTTTATACAATAGTGCATGCAATTTTTTGATGGTTTCTCAGCGAAATAAGTAGAAGTAACACATTTTTACGAAATATGTTTTACACAAATTTAAAAAATTTGATTTTTTTAAATCATGGTATCACGGTATAAGATGTGTAGGACTTTATTGGTTAACTTGTATTTTGGATTTGACGCTGTTTGATCAATTTTTTTGGAGGTATTAGATCACGTGATGCAATAGCTCTAGAAACAATTAAACTTGTATCGTTCAAATTTACTGATCGATTTCGCAAAAATTTTGTACTATTATATTTACTAATTTATTTCCTATTGTTGTATTTAATAATTGTCATTTATGAGTAAAGTGCTAACTGGTCACTGCATGAACGTCATGTATATACATGATGTCCCATTATTGCAAATAATAATTAATAAATTGTGTCTGAAAGTAGTGATGTTTCACTGCACACTTACAAACAATTCAATCTATTGCAATTCGACGATTCACTCTAGTATGAGTGTCATTAATTAGTCGACGTTGCTGCAATGGAATCCATCATGTCAAATTGATATACATAATTTTAATTTAACAATGCAGAAATCATTTCGTTGCACTCTGTGTTATCTGTTGCATTATTTACAGTTATTGAAATCACAAAAGAATCTGTATGTTCGGTCAGCTTTCTCGATTACGTAAACGGTATTTACGTTTAGTGAAATGAAAATCCACATTAAATGAGATATTTTCTTCTTTTACTTGATGTAATATTTTATTTTGACAATACATATCTAATGTGGAAGAAGAAGCAAGAAATACTTTTACAGTTTGCTTGCATAATTTTACGGATGTCGTTCGGAAATGTTATATAAATTCACATTTATGCGATAGAAGCTGTAATATTCCACGTTCGTGATCATTTAACCAACAAGAAGATTATTAAAATTTACGAGCTTTATCGAGCAATCCTTTCAGTTTTACATTTATGAGGAGAAAAATAAATCAATATTCTTGATTAAGAAAATTCCAGTATCAAAAATATCCGTAAAACAGCTTTGTAGTAGAAAATAAAACTGCCATAACCAGATACTACGACGTTTATGTAGCGCTATAAACATTTTTAGTGCCAGAATTGTGTGCATGTTCCAGAAATGTAAATTGAAACTTTAAATTACTGTGATAAAACGTTACTTAAACATTGGAAATTAAATTTTGCATAGCATGAAGTAAGTGTTTCATGCACGTTTATTTGAATGTTCCTCTTCTCATAGTATTTCAGTTATTAATTGTATTATCGAAAACAACTAGATCTATAATTGAGTATCTTTTGTATTTTAAAAAGTAGGATAGATTCGAAGAAACTTAAGATCTACATAGAATATGTTAAGTGAAATATGTCACATGAATGATTGAATGAAAAAAATACTTTTTATTTAATATAACAATATATGCTTAAAAATATATTTAATTCCATACAATAATTTGTTTTTAATTCGATTTATGTCTTAAAAAATTTTTGTCACTTTCCAATGACTTTCATCTGTTACCTATCTTCTCCTACTGCTTTTAATTTTTTTTTATTATTATGATTTTAATATTCTATTTTTAGTATTGTAGAATCCGATAAAATTTCTCTGTACAAATATGTCGTATAATATTGTAGAATCAAGCCGGTCCGTCTTTTCCACTCGCTTCTATTGCTCTGCTCCACCGATCACATTCACCAAATCTCTCATATACACACACACACACACACGTGCGCCCTGAGACAAAACCTACACGCATTCTGCATTTCGTCTTCGCAACCTGGCAATCGATTAATTTATTTACTCGGTATGAACAGCTGACTTCGACTCCGGTCATAGCAATCGATTGACGCCTCACGCACTTTCACAACAACACACTCACATTCACATCCCCACAGTATGTTGACTGTCATACTGCATACGTGACATTTTCTACGAAGTCAACATTTTATTTTTAGTCAATTGAAATCTAACATTTGTTATAGTACTTATTTTTTCAGATTTGTTTTGTTTAACAATTCACCTTAGAGATTAATCTGTTTAGCTCCTTAAAAGTCCTGTATGCGACAGTCAATGTGTTAAACAATAATAACAATTTATGTAATCAGAATAATAAGGTGTCTCCTTGCAAAATAACCTTCCGCGATTATATCATTCGTCATTTATTAAAAAATCATTTTTAAATTCACTCAGTGATGGGGAATTAGTTTTAGAAAGAATCGATACGCCCTTGAAGCAATAAGTCGAATAAAAGTCTTTTCGAATGGACGAAGATCATACCTTGCTTAAAGGTAATCTGTGAGTGCTCTTCTTTCTCGTTCTCAGAGACAGATAATATACCTATTGGTGTATATATATATACATTGTTGAACGTCGTAGTTGATCGTTCGGTCAGTGTATCACGGATACACTGTTCGATTACACACTGTAACCGAATCACATTGAAACTATAAGTTACAGCTAGTCGGTGATTTGTGAGGAGCGTCTTTTGGTAGGTTTCGGTGTTCGATGGTTGGAACGAACTGATCTGGATGACTCTTTTTCCTTAACATTACAGGTCGCAGGAGTTCTGATTGGTGTTGGAGATTTTGAGTGATGGTAAGACGTGGGAGGATACAGTTTTGTAATTGGATGTTGGAGAAGTCGTGGGATGGTTATTTTGGAGAAGAAAGTAGGAGGAAAGTGGAAGACGATCAGGACGAAGGGGTGGTCTTGGAAAAGGAAAGTCGAGGTCGTTGCAAAGGATGACGGTGCCTAGGTTATAAACTATTTCCGAACTTTGAAAAGGTTTCTGGCGACCAAATGTCGCTATTGTGTCGTAGTGGCCTTGTATCGGCACGTACCGGCTACAGGGGTTTCCCTTGTCCTGGGTCTAAATGGTTATGCCTTCACGCTGTAAGACGTTGCGACGCAACATACATATACTTATATACGAAGAAAGAGATGGATTATTGCCTTTTCATGTTCGTTCAAGTTTTTAAATCTAGATATCCTTGGTCGAAAATTAATCCCGAGAGGTCAGTCGTAGAAAATGAAAGGCTTAATCAATAGCAATCAGAATATTATCCTTTCATTCACATGCAGCAGAGATAAATATTTTTTATTTCAAGAACAATTGATAAATAATGCATATAATAATTATTTCAAATTAATAATTATTTTGCGCATTAAATAATAATTCATCTGAAATAATATTATACTTCAATAATTGAAATAATGATTAATAATTATGGAACAAACAATCAGAGAAATTAAATAATCTGCATTTTAGTATTAGTAATAAATAGACTGTAAGTTTACAATTCAAACAATTAGCAACTGTTTTTAACAATTTACGCAAATATATACTCTGAAAATTATCGATTGTTTTATAATTATTGTATAGTTACGTTACCTAAGTACTTCATATGTATAGTTTATGCATATTTATTGTTTAAGACATATTTCTTGTTGTTGGTTCAATTATTTTGCATTGGTTTATTAATAAAAATAGGATAACAAAATTATTTGATTTTGAGTGAGTAATAAAATAATGAAAAATTATTTAAAAAATAAATTTAATAACATATTTTAAATTGTACTTTAATGTACAATTTAAAAATTACTACTCAATGTACTGTCTATTTTTTAATATTTATTGGCAATATAAGTCTGTTTTTACTAAAATACACATTTAAGTAAAAACGTATTTTTCATAAAATTCATTTAAAAAAAAAAGAACAAAGATATAAAAACATGAATTTCGTAATAAATAGATTATATTTATTAAAAAAACATTAATAAAAAAAGCATTTATAGTTCAATATTTTTTGCTTCGTTATTAATATTAAAAACTTTTGAATGACGACTTTTATTCTCAAGTGAAATTTTTTTGTTATAGAAATTAAATTATTAAAAAAGTTTCTTACAAAAATTATCATGGACATTTTTATTGATAACTCCTTCCTTTCTAAAAATATTTGCTAATTCCGATGTTCTCCTCTTTTCTTATCAAGGGAACGCCACTCGTTTCACAGCTCTGTGATTCAAAATTATTAGGTCGTCCCATCGTCCCTCAGTTTTCTACTACAATTTAAAGCAATATTTTAAACATATAATGGAATTTTATGCAAAACAGTAAACTTCTTCTCGTTCGAGAACTCGCTCCGCTTCCTTTGGCAAAAGCATTGTATCATCGCTACAAAACTTCTTTGATTTTGTATTAAAATGTAGTTCAACGTTTCATTAAAACGTTGACATTTCCAAATTGTTTACTCACTAGTAAACCTGGAAATTGTTATATTCTATTTTTTTATAAGGCTCGGTTTTATTATATGCTGAAGGGCGATTAAAACTCAAGCACTAAGCATTAGCTAGTAAACTAATATTCCACTTAATTTTCGTTGGTCAATTGAAAATTAATCAAAATAAGAATTTCGTACCTGATTTTTTTTATTATCTAGTAATTTTTTTTTATCGAAGACGGTATTTAATAGTAATTTTATTGTACTTGATCGTAAACTAACATTTCAATTAATTTTGGTTGACCAATTGAAAATTAATCAAAATAAGAATTTTGACTAGCTTTTAAGACTCGAGCACTAAGACTTAAGCCAGTGTGGATTCCAAACTTCAAGCTTTGACACAATATCTATTTGTTTCAAATTTCTATAAATTATTGATGTTAGTATATTTAAAATTATACAAATCTCTTGAACTGACAAATTTTGTTTGTTTTCTATTAAATTACAAATTTTATCCTTGTCAATTTCAGAATATCAAACGACACGAATTTATGGGGCGACCTAATATAAACCGGTTTTTATATACGAATTAAGTCGTTGTTGGTCAATAATGGACAGCAAATAACGCACTGATACGTTTGTGGTAAACAGTGCGTTAACAGATTCGATACTACCGCAATCCTACCTCAAACCAACTCTAACAATCCCGAACCTCCGGGCCGTAATTGTGAATTTCAAATTGAAGGATACCTCATTATTCGGAACCATTAATATTTACGACCAATTAACCCCAAGCTCTAGTTTATTCCCCAGTTAATAATCTGAAAAGGTAAATATAAGTTCGAGAAAGACGAGAAGAATTATTTAGACGACGTTTCAAAGAATTCTTTTCTATAGCGCTTCGAAGCGCAAAATAAGGTCAGTAAAGGACGAAGTCCTGAAATTGATTTGCATACCATGGCGCTCACCTGCCCGACCCAGTTTCCTGTCTTTGCAGACCGTCTGAAAAAAACGGCGTCCTTATAAATGTTTTATTCTTGTAGCGTATAGTCGAGCACGAACATGGAAACATATAACGCGGTGCGATAAATGAAACGTCTCGACTTTCCCCCGACGAACGTAAAGGCGTGCAATTTGCGTCGATGATTGATGCAATTAGAGTAATTAGCGTAAAGTTTGCCGCGGTTTTCATCACGTCTGTAGCCTCGGTTACAATTCGCCGTAATTGCGGAGACTATAAACAAAATGTATTGCCCTTTTAAACGTTAGAGTCTATTCAACGAGAATCATTTAGAGACAAGCTTGCGGAATTCGACCAAATGTTTTCCTTGAAAAATGTTGTTCTTACGCTATTATGAACCTTTTACTTCGTTAAGTGTTTACTATTAGTTTGCCGTAAATTGATTAGACGAAGATATTTATGTATTACGATGCATAAAGTAGTAGGTTTATATATAAGTGGATAAAAGTATTCGAACGATTTATTTGCGAGTATCAATTACAATTTGAAATACGATTTCTCTCGAAATAAAAATTTTAAAGAAAATGATGTTTGTTGATGTTTTAACAAATGGGGAATCAATATTCAAAGTTTCTGGACATTTAGATGTTCCAGAGCAGACTGTTTATTCGATTGAAAAAAACAATTTCTTAAAAAATGACATTTAGAAAATATGTCAAAAAGTGATAGACTTAAAAAAACTACAATTATAATTACATTATATAGTACAAAATGGTAAGCTGTATGTTAGTGTACAAACCATTTGTTGTCGTTTGGCATCATTTAATCTTCATAGATGACATACCGTTGAGTAACTATTATAATATGAATACCAAAAAGGATTCTCATTGTCAGTCCTAGAGACTGGGGAATTCCATCTCCTCTATTGATTTGAATTTTTTTTATCCAGAATCTAGCTTATATTTTGTTATTACATTTACCTAAATTATATATATATGTATATAACGAAATATAAGCTATGAAGTCTTTTTATGGAATAATGACAACCTCATAAAATACATATTTTATAAAGAAAATTTTGCTGTGGTCACGAAAGATCCTAGTGTGGCGTTTCAGGGTTAATCTAGTAGAAATAATTTTAGTGTTATGTCGAATCGTAATTTATAACAACGTAAAAATTAATAAGTATTTCTCCGTATGTATTATGAAATACTCCACAGCATTTGATGTTTAGTTTCTGTGATTCGTGTAAACGGTAGCGTTTATCACGGTGAATATAAAAACAGAAATCAAAGGTAACAAACGAAGCGTGATAGTGATTTGGAATTCCAGAGAGAATTTTGCATAACTGCCAATTTAGGGGATGAGTGCGACACCTCGACGAGGTCAGAGAACCGCAAATTACAGTGGTGCGGGACGTTTCTGATTAACAGAAGTATGACCGTTTACGGCAATGGCACATGACAGCCCAGCGGGAGGCGAAGTAAAAGTGTATACAGTGAAGCAACTTTGAGGCAACAAACAGGAAAAACAGGAACAGCAGCGAAATAAATTATTATCTATCCCTTCAATCATTCTGCCTTGGGAATGAATTTCATACATGAAACTTACAAGGGAAGAACACGAACAGAATGATAGTAGACTATGTAAATATTAGGTGTAGATACTCAACATTTTTAAGATATAAATAATTAAAGTGGGGCAATTAAAAATTAGCTGTGTATAACTCCATTGACATTTTTCGATTTATAAATTTTTGAGCATTTTTGTATTAGGAGAAAATATGTATCAACTAGGAATTTATTGATGTTACAATAATGTAATAATTAGGAAAATTGCATTCACCAGGGTTTAATGCTTAAGTATTTGCATTTTACAAGAGGCATGGTAGTAAATTGAAGCACAAGAAATACCATAGTTAACGAGAAAGCGAAAAACAAACGTTTCAAGTGCTGTCGCATAATGGCATCACGCAAAGTTTCTCAAACAGCGATTGCAGTATTACGCAATTTAAGAACGAAGAACATTTCTATATTTTTGCATCTGTTTGCTCCACTTTCCTGAGAACGCTTCACGTCTGACTCTATGAGTGAAGAATAAATATTTAATCGATCTAACTTGGAACGTTATTTTCTGACAACGTTTAACACGTTCACCGCAAATTTGTAATACAATATAAATATTTAATAGTCATGGTCCAAAAGTCTTTCGGATACCTAATAACTAATGTTTAAAATGAAACAAGTCTCCCATAATATTTAACTTTGGAATAGTCTAGTAGAGTATTACATTTTACAACCAATTTGTCAACCAATTTGCACAAAACAAAGTAGAGTTTTGTTATAAAAATATAAAAAGAAACTGTTTAAAATTAATATATTGAATAATTTATAAAATTATTTGAACTGCAGCTTTATGTAGATAATATTATATTATATCTCATAAATAATACAATATCATATTTTCGTTAATTGGTAAATATATCTATTTAATTTTGAATTTAAATACAATTTTCTTTTTCTTGTAGTTTTTAAAAATTTGATGTCTTAAAGATACAACTGTACAGTATTATGGTAAAATTTGAAAAATTTTCCAAGTTGTAGAATTTTGATTAAACTCCCTATGTACTCTAATATTTTACAGCAATTTGCATGATCTCTGAGAATACTCTGTCGTTCGAAAAATTTACTTTTGAACACTACAATCATTATTTTGGTTTTGGGAACTTCCAAACACAAATTAAATTACTTTGTTCTAGAGTTGAATTTTGGATATGATTTTCACAGTTATTGACATTACTAAAACAGAATGCATAAATATTCTATTGGACACCTCCGAAAAGAAATACGATAGAAATAGGACAACGCTATACAATTTTTAAGATTGGACCAAAAAAGAAAATATATTAACATTAATGTTAATACTGAATCCGATAACTTTGATCCGGCCTTAAAAATTGTTAAGAGTCATCCTACTTCCATTGTATTTCTTTAGGAAGTGACAAACAGAATATTCACCTATTCTAACGTACATTGCTACATTTTATATGTTTGTGTTTACATGTTCTCATACTATGCACAAGGAGAGACCATTCGATGTTGATTATTCTATTACTAATTTACTAAGTTCATATTTATATGTTTTATATATGGCATAATCTAGTAGCACTACATGCAACTGAAATCCATATCTCACTTTGTCTATGAAGCTAGTTTAAGTCAATAATTTTTTATTTTTTTTTTAATTCTATATTGTATATTATGTTTTTTTGTTTGGACCACTTTCCAATTCTAATTTGTTTTCACATCTTTTCATAACGAATTACAATTTAGATGGAAACGTCAACAAATATAAACTTGTTAGGAAAACTGTCATTATTTATTATGAATTTTTTTTTAACATGCGTAAGCCGTTCAAGTGTATTGATCTTTTGAAATTTTTGTATCTATTTCTGTATGGTCAATAGTAATACTTATACAGCTTTAGCATCTCTTTGGTATTTATTATTTCTGATCACCAATATGAAACTTGTCATATCAACCATGAAAATAAATACTTTTTTACGTGTCACGGCAAATGATGTATAACTTCCTCTAGATGAATTACTTGTATACGAAAAAATTTCGATATTGTTTGTTAAAGTTATACTGATTCGTAGTTTGTCTAAATATAACTAATAAATTTGTAAAAACAATTCAAAATGATATTTAATTAAAAGAATCTAAACAGAATGAATTTTTCTTAATATATTTAAAATTTTCCTAACAAAAATCAACATTAATATTTCTTGTTTCTGTGCATATACAAGATACATAATGTGCAAGAAAGTTTAATTATTTAGAATCTTGAGTAACATGATAGTTCCATTATTGTTGATGTTTCGGCCATCAGAAAGTATGACCCTCATTAAAGGTATTATATGTATTATATGCAGAACTAGATTTATCTTGACAAATTATACATTATTTGTCGTCAGTTGTCATGCCGTACAAACAAGAGAAAAAATCGACGATCGTGGACTGCGCATACAGAGTCACAGACATGTACATACATATAGACAGAATTTATTGTAGAAGCAGCAATCTTTTTGAAGAAAAATCTTGAAAACTAAGGCCAAGTGGCGGTTATATGTATAGGAAAAAGTTGTTCAAAATGTTGATTTCTACAACATATTCAAAAATCATCGAAATCGGTGAGACCCCCCCTTTTCTAAATAATTATCAAAAACTGTCTAATATAACAATTTATTTTGCTGCAACATCCAATCATCTGTCCTTTATTCCCACTTATAATTCGTTACTGTAACGTAATATTTTACAGTATAACCATATTTTAACTAATTGAAAATGTACAGTCCGCTTTTGACATTCTCACTACCAGCATTGTTTCATATACAATAGCTAAGCATTTTTTTACACATTCGGAATGGTATATGACAATAGCAAGCAGCTCCCTCTGGTTTCTTGAGGCAGCCGCGTATCTGATGGCATTACGATTTCTGTGTAGAGAATATTTGCCGTAATACCGACCTGTCGAATCGGCGAGGTCACGTGCCGTGTCTACCCCCTTAAGGGCCGTAAGCCCTGCGTTGCATTTTTACCTAGCCGTCAACGCCCTCACGTACAAATACAGGATGTTCGGCCACCCCTGGGAGAAATTTTAATGGAAGATTCTAGAGGCCAAAATAAGATGAAAATCAAGAATATCAATTTCTTGATCGAGGCTTCGTTAAAAAGTTATTAAAAAATTTAATTAAGAAATTTCAACTCATTCTGAAAAAATTATTTTTGGTTGCGGAGGTCAATTACAATCATTTTTGGTGAATACACATACCCCCGAAATCCTGCGCATTTTCGAGAAAAAAATTCCGTACGGGCGGAACTTTAAACGTCAATACATTCTTAACGAAGTCTCCATTAACAAATTGGTATTCTTGATTCTTCTTATTTTGGCCTCTAGAATCTCCCATTAAAATTTTTCCCAGGGGTAACCGAACATCCTGTTTACAATAGGGCCGCTTCGGCAAGGGGCGACTGTATCTTCTTATGGTCCCAGGACGGTCTAATGTCTACAAAATCAGTGTAGTATAAAATTGTAATCCTATGGAATATAAATTGGTGATGGACAAGTTGTGTCTATGGCACCTTTTGACGGAGACCCTGATTCTCTAGTTCCTAAAAGAGTTGGTAGCAACTCTGTTTCCCGTTGTTATATTCTACCGAACACTAGTCTGTAAAAAAAAAAAAAAAATTATATTGTTAAAACAATTAAACATTTTTTAACAAAATTCTATACCTCTCATTGATTAAAGATGCAGTCAAGAACCAATTCACGATCGCTCGAAAGCTCATAGAAGCTATTGACTAGCTTCTAAATGGAAACCTATGTAAATATCCGTAAGGACGTCCACTTCCTTGACCGGTTTAGTAATAGAATCTTCAATCAAGAGGGTTTACAACAGGGCATTGGTAAAAGGGGAACAGAGAAAAAGTGATAAGGAAGGATGGAGTAGCCAAGTATCGTATTTACATGGAGTTACATCACAATCCATGGAAGGTATGAGTGAACCTCACGCCCCAAGGAGCCGGTTGTAGGATCAGGACTATTCGATTAGAGTATATGTATAATACTGCACTTACATACGCTTATAAGGGAGATGTTCCAAATGTTTAACTAATTTTTTAAAAGTTTCGATTGAAAGCTATAGGAGACTGGGGTAGGTTGTTACAATTGGTGGTTTCTTATTTTTCATTCCTTTGTAGTCTATTTTCAATATCGGTAATAATACTCGTTTAAGGTATAACTTTTTACTATTAATGGTCACAATTACATTTATCTAAGTAGGAAGTATAATTTTGAAAAAATTAATTTTGCAAAGCGAGACATTTTGTATCTCTAAGGGGCAAGTTGTTACGACGATAATTTTTAAAACAAATATTTAGTAATTGCTGCAAGTCAAATATAAATTAAAAGAATATCACAAGTCACATGCATAACATATCTAAAAATTATACCTCTAGCATATATTATTAAATTCATTCCATAAAATGAACACTAAGGGCATGAAATTTCAAAGTGTTGTTTGATCTTTTTCATTTAGAATGTAAAATATTATACGATAGGATTCAAAATGAATGGAACTTGTGAAATTTTATTAAAAATGCTGCATTAACTTCAAAAATACTCATAGTTCCAAGGCCTGCAGGACCTTAATATTTTACAAAATATTCCATGTTCCATATATTCACGAATCCAGCCGCGAGAAAGGATGGAACTTATACTTTATACGATGTATAGGGACGAGTTTACTATGTTTGCAAACTTTACCTTTGGTGGTTGAATTGAATGCGATTTCCAGCGTCACCACTTTTAAGAGGAGGTTTCGGTTTATAATTTTCAAAAATTCAAGTTTTTATTTTACGTTTTTTACTTCTTTAATGTTTGAAGAATATGTACAATTTCCTCGTTAATAGAAAATTTCAAAATTCTAAAGATTAACAAAGTTAGAGATAAATACATTTTAATTGAATTTTTTATCTTGTAAAACTAACGTTCTTTGTCAATATCTTAAAAACTAATTGATCAAATTGAATGAATTTTTTTCAAATTATAGAGATTATACTTCCTCGCGTAGATCTTTAATAGTTTGAACTTTTTAAAATTTGCTAATTTTTACATAATGTAAAATTGTGAAGAAAATTGTAAAAAATAATTTTTAACTTTAAAGTACCATTTTTTGTTTAAAGTTTCACTGCTTCGAAAGTTTCATGCAGTTTAAGAATATGTATATGCGAGTTTTTCAAGGACAATTTCTCGAGAATTACTACGAAATGCACTTCTTTCACTCTAAATATTTGTATAAAATAAACATTTTACAACTTTTTATATCTTTAAAGATGCACAATAAGATGCCGAAACCACAGATTAAAACTTAAAAATGACCTTTTATAAGCCTTCTAGACAGAAAACTCCTCTTAAATGTAGATTGCGTTGCAAACCCAATGACTTTTCACGACGTTGATATTTCAGTTCTTGCGACTGAATTTCCAGTCTATTTTATATAACGTTGGTATTTCGAAATAACTTTCCATAGGACATACTAATATTTTTCGTCATATACTAGGATAGTTTATGAAACTTTCGTCTTTTTTCTTTTTATTGAAAATTATTATTTGATGTAAAGATCATTATATTCAAAAGTAGTATATATTATTATTTTTTACGATATATTTTTAAAGATACGGTAAAATCTCGATTATTGGAACACCCACGATTCGAATTCTCTATTATTCTCGAAAAAGCTGTAGCTCTACTATTCGAATATTTTATTATTGGAACGTATATATTATACCTTCCATTGAGTTTGTACTAACCGAGATTCTACAGTACTTATTTATTTATGGATAACTAGTTTTACATTTTTTTTAATACATTGCAAATAATATAAATTCTTTTGTTTAGTTTCCATAATCGTTATCTACATAAAGAATGAAAATAAACAAGTTCAAGGAAAAAGAAACTATTACTTTGTAAACATTATTTCGTTTTATCACCGTTCACTCGTTTTCGTTACGTGCTGTACATTGAATAAATGCTCTTACAAGTACCAAATTGGTTATTCTTCTTCTCGATTGGTGCTTCTACAGGCAGTAGTTTTTAACTGATTAAGCCACCTTCGGTTTCAAATGTTTGCGCATTGTGAAATTATCCATTAACGAGTTTTCACGCAGCGACGTAATGACGAATAAGGGTAAACTACTAAGTCTCTCTGAATTTCCTGACACCCGTCTTCCGTCAATCTCTCTTAGTCTCATTCTTCTCGTATCCGTGCACACGTAAATGAGGCGGGTGCCATACACGAAATTATATGTGTGTGTATACTGGGTCGATATATCGCCCCAAACCACCGTTCCGCGACTATTCTGTCAACTTCCATCCCCATTCATCGTTCAACATCCTTGCCCCGGGTTCGCATGAACGTTCACGTGTGCAAAACTGCATTCATTATGTCACGTGCCGTGTACCTAAACTGATTTTTGTGCAAATATTGGGGACGTTTGAGAAACGACGAGTTAAAGTCGTCCTCGTACAATTTTGTAAGAAAATGGTATTTAAAGAAATTATAGTAAATTTAATACTTACGGTTTTGTAAAGAAAGTATTACATTTTTGTTGAGATACCATTGAAAATTAAATTAAGGTAAGGTCAAGATAGAGTTCAAATGAAAGATAAAATTAATCTCATGAAAAGGAAAGTAGCGATGGAGTCAATTTTAGAGGTTTCGATTAGCCATCCTACAAATTGTTATATAATCAACAATATATGTTTGAAAAATATCTAGAAGATATTTCATATGAACGTTTAGATAGAATATGGCCTTGAAATGTTCCTGATCTTCCCACTTATCGATTTTCATCTGTAACAGCCTAATGAAACTCTTCTACCTTTTTAATATATCTATACATTATACAGGATGTTCAGTCACTCCTGGGAAACATTTTAATGGAGGATTCTAGAGACCAAAATAAGATGAAAATCAAGAATACCAATTAGTTGATGGTTGCCTTGTTAAAAAGTTATTAACGTTTAAAGTTCCGTCTGTAAAACGGCAATTTGCGAACAGCTGTTTGCGAATGGAAGGTTGCGGCAGGTCAGTGCTACTGGTTCTCACGCAGCATGAAAAATTCTACTTACCGACGTTATCGACAGCTTTAAGTTTTTGTGTCCACTCATGGGAACGTGAACACCTTACGTTGTATAAGATTCAACCTGTCCTATGAAAATTCAGAAGGGTATATCAAAACTCGCCCAACGTGATTTTCACAGAGAAAGGTGAATGCCACTTCCAATACACAATGTTGTGTACAAAAATCACCTATGGAGTTTGCTTCGAGACAGCGGACAGTGCAGACGTATTTATGTTTACATGAGTACACGAGTATCATTCTATTGCGCGTAATAAGTTTCCTGTGTTCAAGTTAAACATATAGTGACTCGTTAGTGGTTTGCTTCTGATATAAAACCGTCTTTTTAGTACTCGTAGAAGGAATTAAATATTTGTTTGATGGCTTCTGACTACAGGAGTCGTCAAAATACTCAAGACTCAACGACTGTTTCATCAATGAATTGCCCAAACCAACAAGCTATACATCTGCTACTACCTTTCCAACCAAAGATCAAGCAATTGTTATTTCCAGAATTTTTAAAAATAGAGTTTGTATGTATTTGGCAAGTCAAGAAATAGCAAATATGCTCACAGAGAGTAATTAAACTAAGTCATATTTCCTCATTTAGACTCCATGATTTCAGCTCTATTTCTTATGCTGACGTCTTTGCTATTTTAACAGCTTTAAAATTAATTATCACCTCCAACGACTCCAAATTTATACTTTTTTCAGATTCTAAAAATGTCATCACCTGTTTAAAAAATTTTGAAAATAAAGAATCGATAATTCAGCATATATTTCAGCTAATTTCAACTATTAAAAATAGCAATAAAGAAATTGTATTTGCAAGGATTCCCTCACATGTGGGAATTATAGAAAATGAAAAAGTTGATTTAGCGGCCAAGGATGCTATAAAATCAGTATCCCAAAACCTCCCTATCTCCCACAACGACATAATCAGGGAACTGAACACAAGAATTAAAAACTGTTGGAACCATTTTTGGCTTAGCTCACCACCATCCAAATTATTTAAAATAAGGAAAGATATTTATA
Organism: Colletes gigas; assembly: GCF_013123115.1. Lineage (NCBI taxonomy): Eukaryota > Metazoa > Arthropoda > Insecta > Hymenoptera > Colletidae > Colletes > Colletes gigas. The sequence goes on from NW_025106675.1 coordinate 1,425,513, forward strand.
GTAACAAATGCCCGGATATTATTGACAGGAAGGATCAGGTTATAGCCACGCGACTTATTGTTAGAATCGGCCACACAAATATGACTCACATCTGCAAAATTACTAAGAATCCACCAACGATCCATGTATAACTCCTGTAACGTTAGACTATCTGTTGAACATGTTTTACTTAACTGCCCAATGTTCCATCTTGTACAATTGGGTTGCAAGCGTCTGACAAATCTCAATGACAGCCTTGGCAGTTTGGAAGGCATTACTGTAACTCTTTCATTTCTGAAAAGAGTGGGTTTATATAATAAGACTTAACTGCTATACATGTGCGATTAATTTGTAACTACATATGTTATATATCGTGGTCGCTAATGGCCTTGCTGTTCATGCGACCATTATAAATAGATAAATAAATAATACAAAAAATCTCCTATACGCGAGCATACACGCCCCACAATTGCCCACAGTGACCGCGAGTGTCCACACATAATCCTTTCAGGCACTAACCACTATGCAATTAAATAAACACTCACCGCAATTACGTTATTCGCGAGTGTCTATGTGTACGTGCACCACGATTCTCCCGAGTTACTTACAAACAGAACTGTTATTAATGTTTTAAATAGATTTGTTAAATCCATGGTGGAGGGATGCTCGTTTGGATATTGTAATTATTGCACAAAGTGTGCCTACTAAACGAACTCCAGGACCACCCTTTTCGTTTGTTTTTCGAATCTGTTTCAATGTTTTATTTGAACTCAACAGAAAATATTCAAGTACGTGCCTGAGTCTATAACTACAACGAAGTGTGTCTAAGCGAATCTATTTGTTTGCTATAGCGAAAACGAATCTTTGTGGTTTCTAAGACGAATCTCTATGCAAATCTAAAACGATCTGACGGCGTCTCCCTTGCATTCCATTCCATTCATACAATGACAAGAATGTAGTGGCGATACAGAGCCGCTACAAGGTTATTATAAGTTTCATACTCATTACTAGAGCTAGATAACTGGTAAAAGGGCTGGGCGGTTCTATTGAATCAAGACATCCTCGATATCCTATTTAAATGAAACTCATATGTCCATAAAAGATTAATCAGTCCCTCGGAAACAGTTTTCCACACGAACAATTTTGCAACTCCAAACTGGACCAATTGATTCCAGAAATACGATTTTCCAAGGATTGATTCGTCCAGTAAAATTTTGACCCAAGGGAGGGAGAAAATTTTAAGGAGCTTATCGATTTTAGACTTTGTGACGTAGGAAGCGGAGTGGAAGCGCAAAATGATCGAAGGAGAAAATAAATAACAAAACGAGATTGAATACGTGCACGTGGTAAATTGGTATTTAAATCCAACATATCATTTCGAAAAGCTTCAATCAGTAAAAATATTTTTCCGTAGATACGTATATAAAATATTCACGTTTCAATACTGTGCGGGGATAGAAAATAATATAATAAATTTTTCAATTTATCAGTTGGTTGATAAAAACGTTTTCATGTTGTTTGTAACACACCAACTAACAAATTAAAATTTTATATTAAATAAACATGAAATTTGATCATTTTAATACTTTTAATTTTCGAATGTTTTTCGTAATACAGATAGTGACGTTTGAGGGAATAGTCTTTTCTGGAATTTTATAAAAGAAAAACTATATAAAATTAACTAGATTTTTAACGTTAACTAAATCTGAAAAACGAAAGGAACAATTGAATTATATGTGTATGGTTATGGTTCTTCAGAAATGGTAGCATTTTGAAGTCAATGACTGTTTCGAAAAATTTGCTACGTTGAATGGTAAACGAGTAACAATCGAAGTTTTCAAAGTGATAGAATAGAATGTTCTCTTAGTAAAAATAACGATGAAATTCAGCATATCTTAATATTTTAATGAGGTTTTATTACATAAACTCTTAATTTTTACGAGTCCCATTTGTTATTTGTTCGTGATTGATCGTTTTCAATCCTAAACTTACATTGAATTTTCACGTGAAGGACCAGTCAGAGTTATCTAAATTCTTCTCCGAATTGTATATTAATATGTATTACTAACGAAAAATCAAATAAAATCAATGAAAACTTCGTTCAACATCTATAAAATTACAAAATATTTCATATTATTCGTTGCAAGTGCCATAGACGATAATAGTTTAAATTCAAAATCTATTCGGATGACTAAATAAATTGTACCTTTGATACGTGGACAGGAAATATCCTCACCAATGTTATTCTATCTCGCTTATTCTCAATGTATCCTATTCTCGTTGGAAGGTGCACTCGAATCCATTAATTCTTGCCATTTGTGGAGAATACTACAAGGCGAAAGCATTCCCTCCTCTTTCAAGGCAAGCTTCTAGCTGTCGACCGTTTGAAATGTTAGATGGTGTTATAGAGGGTACTCTCGTGTTAAATAGCCAAACTTCAATTACTATATTAGGACCTCGAAACCAAAAAACATTTTCTGTCGAAGTAAAGTTCTAACTTATAACTCTGATAATATTTAAATATATAAATCACTGGATAATATGTTAGTTATTAAATAGAAATTACTTGAATTGCTAGAAAGAATTGTCACGTTGTTCCTTCTAAAAAATAAGAATCTAGTTTTTGAAATTTTTGCTATGAAATTTTGACTATGACTTAGTTTTTCACAATTTGACAACCATATCATTAGTTTCGAATGACACGGTTTACAATATAGTAATTTTCTCTATTATTACATATGGTTTCTTCGTCAAAAATGTATGCGACGAAATGTTGAATTTCTTACTACTTTAATCTTTCAATAAATTAAGAAAAATAGTATTCTGTAAAGTCCAATAATTATACTTTCTCAAACATTGCTAATGGTAAATATAGACAGCCAAACAGAAATAAGTTGTTTATTTCTTAAAAAATATGCTTCAAAAAAGGGCGATTTCTAAAACAAAGTCGTTGCATTTTCCCAGATAACTGAATAGGGACAAAATCAATTTGCTTACAGTTATCCGAGAAATACCGTATAGTTGCCAGAAATTCTTCCTCTGTAGCCCTCGAACACCTAATTTGCAACGAGGCAATTATTTTACATAATTTAAAACTCTATTTTCCGCACCATCCATCGTAACCTTATTTTCAATCTTGTTCATTTAATTATTTCGCTGCTTGGCTTACACGCATCTGCGCACATAATTCTACATAATTTACTGCTCCGTGATAATACCAACTCCCAGAAGTCCCGTATCAATTTCCCGACACCCTCGTCCATGGTTACACAGCATGTGGTCAACTACATTTCTATACACCTACACATTTTGTGTACAGTGCTATGCAGCGATGATGTCCTGACGTGGTATTACAAACTGCAGACGATGTTTTCATGCGAATATCTGTGTTGTTCATGACAATACTGAAAATGTTCAGAGATGGAAATAGTTAATTTAAATTGGTATGTAATACGAATTAATCTTTTCTCAAGTTTACAGTATTTGAAATTTCAAGAATCTTAGTTCTGCTAAATAAAATTACTTTAATTTGTACTCTTTTCAAATTGTAGTAATATAAATTTAATCTTTGTATGAATAACCAACTTTTTCTTCATATCAACAAGAACATACAAAGTTTTTAAGTAAAAGTTCAAAATGAGTATCCAGAACCCGATTATTGAGGTAAGAATTAAAAGAAACAATTTAAAAATTGTTTGCTCGTATAAATCAAAATAGTTATTATATGAACACGAATGGTGATTAGTTGGCTATCTAACAAAATTAAGTACATATTACTATTTTATTACTATAACATTTTAATTACTGCCACAGTAAGAGTAGGAAATATACTGTTTCTAGTAATTTCACTCTTTCATTCGATATTTATTTATACAATTTATACAACTATTAATGCATGTAATAGTAATGCAATATTATAACTGTCGTAACTATTAACGACGTCGCAATTAACGAACAAATTCTGATACTGCAAATACAATAATAGCATATTACGAATTATTTTTTTAGTTTTATTAAAGCATTTTTGTATATCTATATAAATATTTATTATCTATTATTCTCTAAATTTTGCGAATACTACTAGTGCTCCATCTTATAAATTATGGTAAAGTACATTGATGATAATACTACACGAATACATTTATAATTTCAGTTACCTGAAGAAACGTCTGCTTTTCCTAGAAATCGAATAGGCTTGTAATCAATAAATGGTAAACTTCTAAAAAATGACATCGAATTATCTTCTAGAACTATAATAATTAATATAATATGTAGTGTTCTATATAATGAAACCACGCAACAAAATGTGTTTGTCCGAATACATTTGTCCGGTACTGTACTTCTCTTCAATTTACAGTATTGGTTCTTAAAATGAGCCCCATACATGATTCGTAAATTGAACATTTTTATCCCTTATAACTTGAAGGAGTCCCCTTAGAGCTCAGTGAAGCGTGAACATAATGCTTCTTCGTTAGATCTCACCAACTGGCATTTAAAGACCTCAGACCTTAACTCTAGAAAGATATTCTTAAAAAGATGCTATTTACCACGTAAAATTATTTAATAATTTAATAATATAGAGTATATGACGAACGTGCACCGTCAGATGCGTTAAATTCTGGCTAAATTAAATGAATTAATTGAAGTATTGTTTTAATCGTTTTAAGAAGGAATATACGAACGGTGGTTCTGTTATGATATTAGCCGAAGAAAACGTAGTAACAGTTCATTGCGTGTGTTAATCTGAACACGCGATCGGGAACTAAAATTCCGTATTGCACTGTTTTATTATTTATTACATCTGCTTAACTTATTGTCTAAGCTTAATGTATTGTCTAATCTGAACTACACTAATTCACAGTTTGTCTTTAACACTTTTAGGATATTATTACTGGCCCTTTTTAGCTTGCATGTGCTCGCTCGCTCAAGCCACACTGCGCGCTGCTGTCGCGCTCCACTCTTCATTCATCCTTCCACAACACACTCACTGAGGCGGGTGATTCAAAACGATTACTTTACTTCAACAGCGTGTTCTAGAAGTGATTGATTTGTAGTAGAATGACACAAACGTTAACATTTTCGTTAAATCGTTGATTTTAAATGAGCAAAACAGATGACAAATCATACAGAATCTTTTTCTTCGACTGTCATTCGTTTTTTCTTATTCTCTCTCGCTCATTCTCATTTCCTATCCTTTTCTTCAGTCGTCGACTATAGTTGACGGCAAAAGATAAAGACAACTCCGAGACTCAACGATATCGCTGTGAGTAAACATCTGCTGGTATCGAATTTCGCTTCCACTATATAGATGTATAACAATAGCAGGTATAGCCGCTTGGCGGTTGCAGGCACTGCGCAACTTGGCCGGTCGAGCCAGCGTGCCACGACGCGACGCAGCGTTCCATTCCATTAATTTTTATAAGGCCAATTTTAAAGTGTCCGTATTTTTAAAACTTGGTCCGTGAAGGGGACAAACAGGACTATATGCCCATTTTTTTTTCAGATTTTTAAATATGTCCCCGCTATAAAAAAATGACATTTGTTGTAAACAATTGCAAAATAAATAGTTAAAAAAATTTTTTTTTTAATTTAAATAATTTTTATTTGATACTCCCATGGGTCTGCTACAAGTACCTAAAATTTCATTTTTATAACTTCCTTACTTTAGCAGCTATTATTAATTGAAAAAAAGTGAGATCTATATTTCAAACAGATGTAAAACCAACAATTTTTAAAATTTTTAAAAATCCTTCGAGATACGTTTATATATCACTAAAGACTACAACATATTCAAAGTAGAACAAAATCCGACATGGTACTCCGAAAAGTGTCCGATTTCACATGGAATGACCCTATACAGTGCGTCGACGAGAAGTTGGCTAGTGAAAGGAATGCGGTTCTGATTGGTTCTCCAATCCAGATCCTACCACACATATTGTCGCCGAAACAACGATACGTCATATATCGAAAGTGGAGATAGATGAAGTAAGTAAAGTACTCCCCCGTCCCCTGTGTCGTCCCGCTAGTCAACTTCTCGTGGGCGCGCAATACAAAAAATGAACATGCCAATCCGAGAGCGATGTTCATTTTAAGAATCATTACTGTACACTGAAATCACGCAACAAAACGCGTTTGTCCGGTACTATACTTGTTTTCGACTTAATGCTATTTACTCATCTGTGTCTCAACATCCGATTCTCTCGTTCTCTGACTACACCCCTGTCTCCTCCGCGTCTATCCTTTGAAAGCACCACGCGGAGAAGTGGATCACAAGTTAGGAGAAAGTTGCCCATAACTAGCGACAGCCTTCCAGTACTCTACACTCGCGTGGCATTATACGTGCGTTTTGCGGCTGTAGTAAAACGCTCGGAGTTTGGCGGTCTGTGGTTACAATCGAGCGAACGCACAGAACGGAAGGCAGATATTTCCTAATTTCTCGGATTCTGCTGAAAATCTAACGTGATTATGGCGGAGAAGAACGACGAGAAAATTGCGCGCCGGCGATCGATGAGACGCGTAGTTGGGATTCGAACACGCGTGTTAAATAATACAGGAGATCGTCATCAATTGGATCCGCGGATTTCCATTCAGTGCATCAGAAATTCTCCGCACAGGGTTGCTTTTGATCAATGCGATCTTGTAACATAAAACGTGATCTTGGAAATGGAAAGGATAGCAACTGGAAGATATGATTTCCATCGTTTGAGGCTTCTCAGAATTCAAGTTCCTTCGATGAAAATTGAATCCTTCGAGGAATAAAATTAATTTCCTCTTGCGAATATCGTTCCGATAGTGGCGCGGGGTTCGATAACTTTGAAAATGTGCTTGTGAAATGATAGAATGCCGACAAACTATTTTTTTTTCATTAGGTCTTCCCAAGAATAATGTCGCATCAAAGTTGGGCGAAATTTCAGTTTTCTGTAATATCTATAATTTTGTATTAAGTATAAATTGCAAACTGTCTTTGAAAAAAAGTTAATTCTTTCTATACATTTTCATTGGTCATAATTTTAAAACTGCTTTAATACCACATTTATTGTGAACCGATGATATAAACAAATTTGCGAATTTTGTGTTTGCAAACACAGATTTAAGGGTACCTGTCGATGCAGGTATGAAATTTGGTTAAGTACAATAACATTTACGTAGGACTGTAGCATCATTGACACAGGAAACGTCCGTACTTTAAAATAAATGTTAGGAATTAATTTCGTTTCTATTCGAATGCCATGAGGAAGGATTTTAAGTTCGGAAAAAGAAATAAAAATAGTTTAGTATTTGTATACATTTAACAATTTATTAAAATTGAAATCACAAATAGAATGTATTAAATACATTTCTAAAATCAATGAAAAGATTCATAAATTTATAAGTACATTTATTTATTAATGAAAATATTTAAGATTCATTAAAATTGTAAATTTCTGTGCAACTTTCATGCTATTTCTGTTCAAATTGCGTATTATAATTTTTATTTTTTAAATTATTATATTTGTTGGTAATGTCAAGGAACTACAAATCATTTCTGAGATATTAACTCTCTATAATCTAACTTATATTTGGGTACTGAACAAAATACGACAGGACCATTGTTAAACACTAATAATAGAGTATAAATTAAAAGATTGATTTCAACAAGCATAAACGCATGACTCTATCCACTTTGGTGTGAGAAATTGTAAAATAATTGTTCTAAATAGTCTGTTTGTATCTCATGGTATTGCTTGAAAATTCTTATTGACACGTATTGCTAATTATTATTAGATTTCAAAAATGTAAATAATTGATATGTTTTTCCTTGTTTTGCATTTAAAACAACGAAGGCAGACAAGACCGGTGTTCCTATATCTGTCTTGGTTATTTTCTAACGAATATAATTTTTTAATACATACATATATGTCAACCAACATCAGTTTTTATTTAGCATAGGAATTGTAAACAATATCTACTAAGTTATCTGTCGATTTATTTTAATTACGTTTATTAAAATGTCGAAATATAGTAGCATTATAAACTTGCAAAAAATTAGATGAACGCTTGTAGTGAGGTTTTAATTTGAAATATAAAATGAATAAGTTAGCAAATGAACATTTTGATTCTATTTTCTTTTGTAATAAGTGGAATCATTTTATATGTTTTTAAAACAAAAGGGTATTTGAAAAACTTTTATTTTCATTTAATACAGTTTTCTTTGTACAAAAGATAATGTCTTTCACAAAATTAAGGTGTGAGCTTTACCAGCAATTTCCCCATTTTTTGTTGAAGACTTTAACAAGACTTTGGTAACGTGTTTAGAGATTTTATCTGCTATTATAATATATTCCTTTTTTCTAAATAGAAAAACAAATTTACGTTTAAATTTGATTGTTTCATTGTTTACTGTTGGTGTTATCATCATTGTTACGCTGACACGATTTATACGTTTTTAACCTCGACATAGTTATCCGAAGCTTCTTCGTCGAACGACTCTAAGTTATTACATTGATGTAATAACTCCGTCGTAAAATATTGTCTACATAGCACGTTTCCAAGACATCGTCACGTCAGTAGTTATAACTTTTATGTTATAACATCGGTGTAAATCGGATCGTGTAAACGTAGTAAAGGTCAGGCGATACTGGATACCTATGCGACTATAATTTTAAGACCGATCGACCTGTCTCGTCCCTATAGCTTAGGCCATACTTTTGTGTTACGTAGGTATAACGAATATCGTTTACTACGAGTATTATTTAAAAAAACATACGAAAATAGTACATGGCCTTTAATCAAACACTAATTACAAAAAAGTTCTGTGTTTTATGGTTAACACGTTGACTGCCAGACCAAACTCCTCAAATTGTCTACGAAAACAATACTCTGTTTTTTGACAACTGGAACCTAGCATATTCACAATTTGTTGTAAAACTTATTTTTACAGCCTCTTTAAAATTGAAGTGTCCTATCAAGATTTATTTTCTTCAACATCCAATCTTGAGAAATAATTTGTTTAGCTCATCACTGAAAATTCATGTCACCTATATATGGGTAATGTTCCAATTAAGTGTTAATTAAGAAAGTGATAAAACACCGTTTAGTAATGGGTTAATTAAGAAAGTGATAAAACTCCGTTTAGTAATGGGTTAATTAAGAAAGTGATAAAACTCCGTTTAGTTGACGAACAAAAAAGCCAGCAAACGTTGCTGCCTAACTTTCCTGGTATTAATTTATTAGGTGTACAAATGAATAATCCAAATTATCTTAAGCAATTATAAAATCAAGTTCAAAGTCAATAGATTTTCCCGCTCTTTTGCGGTCATATAGTGTTGACATATAGCTAGTTAAAACAAAAGATAGTTTAGCGAAAGGCCCAACATAACCTTCAAAAGTATTCAATTCAGTAGAGTCGAAAATGGCAACAGATAAGGTGCATATCCGACACTGCATTCTTTACGAATTCCAACAAGGGAAAAATGCTGCAAGAGCATGCGAATTGATTTGTTCCTTTCTCGGCGAAGGTGTTGTATCGTATGATGCTGCGTGCGCATTTTTGTTTAAGCGGTTTAAAACCGGTGATTTGAGTCTAATCGACAAATAACGCTCTGGAGGCCCTCGGAAGTGCGACAACAATGATTTGGAACAACTGCTCGCGGAGATTGTGGCATAAAAGGAAAAAGAACTTGCAGAACAGTTAGGAGTAACCCAGCAAACGATTTCCAAACGCCTACGTGAGATGGGAAAGATCCAGAAAGAAGGAAAATGGGTTCCGCATGAACTCACTGCAACTAACAAAAATCAACGAGTGGCAGCGTCTCGTTCTCTTCTCAATAAGCAGTGTCGAAAGTCTTTCTTGTAGAAAATCGTTACGGGCGATGAGTAGTGGATACTCTATGACAATCCGAAACGCAGAAACTCATAGGTAAATCCCGGCGAAGCATCAACATCAGTTGCAAAACACAATCGCTTCGGAAAGAAGGTTGTTCTCTTCAATTAATCTGCTTGAGTCAAGCATTGGAACGAAAACGTCCGTATTCTGGCAAAGGAGAACGTCCAGTGAAATTGTTGCATGACAACGCCAGACCACATATTGCTTCCCATACAAAAGACACCATAATGAGTCTTGGCTGGGACGTCTTGCAGCAACCGGCGTATTCACTAGACATTGCTCCATGTGATTAATTATCACCTGCTCCGGTCGATGCAACACGCCTTATTCGATATGCACTTCCAATCAGTGGATGAGATCCGAAAATGATTTGACGACTTTATCGGGTCCAAAAACGTAAAATTTTTCCGAGATGGAATTCATCAGCTGCCTGAAAGATGGCTTAACATTATAGAAAGTAACGGTGAATACTTTGACTGAACAATTCAATTTACTTTCTTTTAAAATAAACATTGGATGTGGCTGAAAAAATTGGATTATTCATTTGTACATCTAATAAAATGTATCAAACTCTAGTGTCGCGTTAATGGGATGTCATGTTTTTTTTTAAATTCTATGATATAAATATACAAACAATTTGACAGAAAATGCTCAATTATAATAAAATACATTTCAATGGTTTCTTGCAAATTTTAAATTCGTCTTGCTCAGGAGATTCTTAAATATCTATTAAATATCTAAGAGAGATTGCTATTATGGGAGGTGACTCGATTGATAAATCGGTGTTGACCATCCCCCATGGGCCAGTCCTTCCTGAACTGGAATTCACACCCACTTTGGGTGCGTACGAGGGTAGTCGCAATGTCGAGGACGCAGGTATTTGAGCCTAAGGTACCACTGAAAACCTAATTAAAGGGTTACGTGTCGTGTAGGAGATTTACGATACGCCAATTTCTATTGGCGAGCTACAGTGAATAACTTTAATATTCGGACACTAAACAACTTTTACTTTATGGCATTGTAATTTTGTTCACGATAAAGAAAAAAAAAATTAATTCTAAATTACATTACTGTATAGGGTCTAGTTAATAAAGGCATAATTTTTATTTATATAATTATTAATATTTACCAACTATTCTATTTTAAACTAAACAATGTCCAGTTTTAACGTGACAATAATATTGGGATACCTCGGCATGTAACAATTTGCGTGAGCTAGTGTGACATTTAATGCAATTGTGAGGTATGTTTATAAACATTACAGTCTGTGAAAACTGTCCCAAGTCTCAGAACAGCAGTTCACTGGTAATAATGGGACGTAAGAGAAACATATCTTACACGATATTGAATTACTTTTCGATTGTAAAAATTACTACAAAAACTATCAGTATTTAAAAGTGTCCGAACATTAAAGTTACTCACTGTAGGTAGTAAGGCGATAAAGGTGAAGGTGGTCGCCAGATGACCAAATTCCTCGCAAATAAAGTAATTTGTAAGATCTTAATTCCTCGTACTATTAAACGGTTTGGACTTCCAAACAAATATCATTATATTTTTTCTTGTACACTAATGGGGTTTTATCCATATAATAAATAAATAAATATATCACTAAAGTAACTTGTAGAATTATAAAGGTCGAAACGTCGGAATAACTCCTACAGAAATTTACAATAATTGTTCTGAAAAGTTCACAGTCGTTCTTTTTCTACAAAGTGAACGGTGGTATGGAACAGAATAATTTATTCATTACTATTATATAATAGATGAATTAGTTGGAAAGAGGGTTATACGCAATAGAATAAATTATATTATTAACTTAATGAGATGCATGACAGACGTTGCCGATAAATTCAGTTTATGAAGCAATAAACGAACATTGCCGTCTTCTCTCCAATCTGTAAATAGCTGGAAATTGTATGATTATTGAATGAATATTGGTCGTGGCCGTTCAAACATTTCGCGAAAGTTAAATTTCCGACTGATCCAATGGCGCACGGATGCATATTGCATAATTGCCTGTCGATTCAGACCACGATGGGCATCGAACTCGAGCAAATTGATGGCCGAATGCAAATCAATTTAATTGCATTCACGGAGGGACAACTAACATCTGGAGATAGCTCGGTCATTTCTGAATACCTCAGAAGTTGATCACAATTCAATATTCAATATTCGATAATTTATGAATTTAGCATAATTTGCAACTGATCTTGCTAAAAGTGAAAACCAATCCATCGAATTGGATGCCTCATTTCCTTTTACCTGTCAGCTATTGATTTTTATTTCTGAACTGCTTGATAAGGTTTTCATTTTCTTTTTCAGAGATCGTTATTATTGTTATAAATAAATCATAAACATTTATAGAAATTAGATTTTCAATTCAATAATGAACACTTACATTCTATTTCTAATTAAATGTTAATAAATCACATAGAATAATTGTTTAATTAGTAGGATTATTAGCTATTGCAATAGGATGTGCAAGTGTAATATAATGAAAACTTTGTGAAATTTTTTCGATTTAGTTTGAAAAAGAAAATAGTGAAGAAATCTAGTAAATATTTACATTATAACTTAGTCTATTTTGCCTCTCTGAAAATTAGCGTGGATGCTAATAACTTTTGTGGGCGAATGTAACTTTAAAAATAAATAAATAAGTAAGATTGGAAAGAGTTTTGAAATTTACATTAAATATAACAGTTTTAAATAGTAAACAAAATTGTTAAAATTTCTTGTTAATTCATGGAATTTGAAGACTTGAAATTATTGATAATTATTTAGAACTACCCTGTATATCCAGACAAATATTTATATCATACTCAAGCACATGAAAGCTTCTGTCAAAGCGTTTATTTGAATTTAAGTGAAAGATTTTAGCAAGATGCAATAATAATTCTGTATTATTTGGTAAACGTAATTTGCAATTCAAAGCGATAATTATTAAGAGTCACTTCATTTAAAGTAATATCGAGTAAAATAGCAACCCGTGAAAGGAACTGTAAAATCGTCCGCGAAAGTTAATTATGAAGTAATTAACGTCGTCTAAAATTCGCAAGTAGAAGTGTCAACCAATTTCATGAGGACACTCCATCGAAAAGTGCTTTGAAAGTTATATGTTCTTTTAATGAACATTTTTTTTATCGCATTACTACGGACAAATGTCAACCTTTTATACAAATACTGTTGAAACAAATGCATTTGCGAACAGTTACTTCGACGGAATAATTATGAAACTATAATAATAACGATAATTGCGAAATAATTCAATGGGCCGTGTATAGTACAAAACATCATCTGGAATGATTATGGAATTTAATGTTAATTTTATATCAGGGTTTTTATTTTAGACGACTAACAGATTATGAATTACAGATTACTTTATTACTTCGACAACGGCTCACACTTTATTTCTACAACATTCATTACAGCGCGATCCATATTTATATACATACATACATGGTAGATACATTTGTCCCAGGACAATAGATGTCACGCGTCTGTTTATTTCGTACAAATTAACGTAGATCGCGTACTACCTTATCAATTTTCAGTTATTCTTAACATTTAAACCAAATGAAATCAGATTTAATATTCTCACGAGATAATCTAATATCGACAGAATAGATAGACTTTATCGTAAACTATAATTTGAACAAAATAAATGGCTATGAAATTTAATAATGACAAGATGAATTGAATAATTTGAAATTTTCGTGAAATATATGCCGTAAAATAAATTAATGGTCTGCCAAAAAAATCGTTTGTCATCACCAAACAATGACATCAAAAACATTCTTTGTTGAACAAAAAATACACGATTATTCTACGCTTAGGGACAAACATTTTCGTTAAATTTTTTATCGTTAAATATTTAATTAATGTCTATTCGGTATAACAAAAAATATTTTAAATTAAAGAAACGTTATTTTTATATTTAGTGTAATTACTAAACTAAATAATGAGAATATTGTAAATGTTGAATGGATTAACAAAGAACGTATTGAGACAAAGTATTTTTATAAACAATAAATGTTTATAATTTGTAAATATAGTCGTCACTTCGAGAATGAATTTAACGTATAAGACAGAAATATAAAATTTTGCATGAATATTTTATTAATTTATATGTATTGTGTCTATTGTTTATATATCTCGAAGTATGTTATTGTAGAGTTATTTCAAATTTAGTCTTATCAAAACAATTGACATGCAGCAATAATTTACGAGCAGTTAATGAAATCATGTACGAGATACCGTTATACCAAACACTGGTTGTAAATAACAGACAATAGGTGGATTCAATAACACTTTCACAATTTGACATAAAAATTAACGCTGAAAATGGAAATTCAAAAGTAATGATTCTTTTATATTATGTAATATATTTGAAGAAATGTTATTACATTCGATGATAATACGATTTATTAGTGTTGATACAGAAGATAAAGAATTCAAGAGAAAGAAAATAAAGTTATTGAATAACCTTGAATGACCTTAGAAGACAAAAGTGTTATATGCCAATGAATTAGTCTCGAAATGGGTTTCATGCCTACCTAAATAAATACATACAATCCAATTAAAAAAAATCACTATCACCTTGAAATGACCATCTCGAGATACCTCTCTCTCTCCTCAAAACAGGCTAAGTTTTATTTGAAACATTTTGTGGGAAACATCAAATGGGTAAAATTGTAGACATATACCAACTTATATCTTAGTATTTTAGCTAATCGGTATTGGACACAAAATCATCAACATGATATATGTAACCCTATGAGCAGGTCAACTATTCTGCATTTCTTATTTTGCCACATGGCAATAATTTCTCTACACTGGATTCGAGTAAAGAGTGGGAAAAACGTTGTTTTTCCAACGCTTTTTCCAACGACCAACAGTTTCTCCAGAGTAGTCTGCCAGTGCGTATCGAGTATATCCAAAACGTTTTTTAATTATTTAATTTAAATTCTTTTTTTCTATTGTAGTAGTGTAATGTTTTTTACAGTCTAGTTTATTATTTTGTTTTTAGTTTTAGTTAATTTTTTATATATTTCGTTTTTTACATTTATACGTATTTATCCTTTCTACTTTTTGCATTTATATATATTTATCCTTTTTTACTTTTTGCATTTTTTACATTTTTATTTATTTAACAAACGAAATGGAATCTCGAAATTGGGGCCAAACTGTCCATAGTGAGGCCCGAAACATTATTCGGCGTGTAATCAGAAAGTGTGACAAAGAGCAAGCAACGGGCAATATCTGCATACCGTGAAGCAATCTAATGCGCGTATTGCGGACTATACCGATGTTTCCGTATCAACGGTGACGAGAATCCGGAAGGAAGATTTAAAGTCCACGGAAGATGAGCTTCTTTCATCTCCTGGAAAAAAACGTCCGAGAAGCACTGAAAAGAAGTTCCATTGTTCGGAAGAAGATAGGACTGTGATACGAAATATAATTTACGATTTTTACACCGAAAAGAAAATTGTGCCCAGTGGTCTAGAATTATTAGCCGCAATAAAAGAAAAAATTGAGTTCCCTTGGAAACTCAATACACTTCGTAAATTATTAAAAAGTATTTGCTTGGAGAGGCGAATATTTAAAAGCCCTTCAATATTACCGTGCTCAGAACAAAAACATAATTTACATCGATGAAACTTGGGTGAATAATACCCTATCTTTTGGAAAGTGTTGGCAAAGTGAGCACATGATTGGCATTGTGAAAAACACCAGTGCATCTCATCGATTCATAATTGTACATGCTGGAGGAAAAGCAGGATTTGTTAATGGTACCAAATTAATGTTTAAAGCCCGCTCTGAAACTGAAGATTACCAGAGACAAATGAATGGGCAAAATTTTCAAAGATATGTATACATTAATATGAAATTGAATTACATGTGTCTTTAATTAACTTTTATTTCTTAGTGAATTAGATATTTGACAAGTTATCCTACTCACGTTTCATACTTCTTCCTAATACAAAAATTGTTAACAGATGAATCCAAGACAAATTGTTACCAAACATTCCCAAAAATACAATTATTATAATGGATAATGCACCTTATCATTCGGTACAGATAAATAAACCTCCTTCGAGATATGCTACAAAGCCAAAGATGATTGGATGGCTTATAAAAAACAATGTTCCTTTTGCTGAAAGCATGCTGCGATATGAATTATACGAACTAATCGAGAAACATAAATCTAAAGAAAAAACTTATAAATGATGAAATTTTAAAAGCACACGGACACACAATGCTAATTGTTGATTGCCGCCCCATATGTGCGAACTTAATCCAATAGAATTAATTTGGGCACAAGTGAAACGAAAAGTAAGGGAAAATAATTCCTTCACCTTCACCAGTGCCGAATTATACAAATTAACAGATGATGCTGTAAATTCTATGTAGAATGCGTGTGCATGAGGTGTGACTTAGCGACGGCGACCAATCGTACACGCATTCTTTAGCCTCGTCATCTTCTCATCGGTCTATAGTATGTGTTACAAAGTTAAAGCGATGGCATGGTAGGGACGGAGCCCCTCCAGAAAGACTAACCTTCATGACGTAACCTATTTCTGAATATTGTCTAAAATAAGACTTCATGATATTTGTGTATTTGTGTATTGGGCTGTGAAATTTTTATGTGATACTTTTGAGTATAATATCGTAAAGATATGAAATTCTATCGTGTCAATATTATTGTTTAACTAACTTTTGCCCGTGGCTTCGCTCGCACAGAAAATCGTTTAGTTCCCTCGGAAATAGATATTGTTTCTCCATGAAACCTTTTAAATCCCCATTCACCTGTATGGAGTTTTAATTTTATGTCATATCGCCATCTTATATTTCAAAATTGATACCATTTTCATAATAAACGTTCCAAAAAACCTTCATAACGATACCCCTACCGATATTTAGGCGTATTTACATTATTGCAACGGTTTAGTGATAAGCTAATAATTACGTACTTACATGTTAAATTTGAAGTTTCTAGATCTATTTATGGAAATAAGGCGACTGTAATGC
Organism: Colletes gigas; assembly: GCF_013123115.1. Lineage (NCBI taxonomy): Eukaryota > Metazoa > Arthropoda > Insecta > Hymenoptera > Colletidae > Colletes > Colletes gigas. The sequence goes on from NW_025106675.1 coordinate 1,442,386, forward strand.
GAAATAAGTGTATCAATGAGCATTCGGACCAAGTATCAGGCAAATCCGACCACGAACTAAATATCTCCCATACGAACGTTACAACCCCTTTTCACCCCTTTAGAGGTTGAATTTTTTAAAATCCCGAAATAAGTGTTTGATTAATTATATCAAAGAGCATTAAGACAAAGTTTGAAGCAAATCCGACCACAAATAAAGTATTCCTCATACAAACGTTTACAACCACTTTTTACCCCTTCAGAGGTTGAATTTTTTAAAGAACCGTAATAAGTGTTTGATTAATTATATCAAAGAGTATTAAGACCAAGTATAAAGCAAATCCGACAACGAACAAAATATGTTCCATACAAACGTTGCAACCCCCTTTCATCCCTCTAGGGGTAGAATTTCTTAAAATGCCGAAACAGGTAATTGATTAATTGGTAATTATTTAGAAAAGGTGGGGTCTCACCGATTTCAATGATTTTTGAATATGTCGTAGAAATCAAGATTTTGAACAACTTTTTCCTATACATATAACCGCCGCTCGGCCTTAGTTTTCGAGATGTTTCTTCAATAAGATTGCTATTACTCTACAATGAATTCTGTCTATATGTACATGTCTGTGACTCTGTATGCGTCAGTCCACGACCGTCGATTTTTTCTCTTGTTTGTATTAATCGGCATGACAACCGACGACAAATAATGTACAATGTGTCAAGCTAAATCTAGTTCTGCATTGGTATCGCTTTAAACGCATTGCTGCTAAAGGTTCGAATATTCCGAAGTATGGAACTCGCCAAATACATTATGTAGGCTATTTAGCTGAATTCTCCTTCCGTCGACAATATGATTTTAATGATCGAATAATGAAATTTTTCGAAATAATGGCTGAAATCTTTCCCACTTCTGATAATATCAATAAAGAAAATTGAAGTAGAAAATGAATGCGTGGCCGACCGCCTTACGGCGGCCGGTATAAGAAAATCTAACCCAGACCTAATTCATTATATTAGTTGCTAGGTAGAATAGTTAGGTTTGGGTTAGATTTTTTTATACCGGCCGTCATCAGGCGGCCGGCTACTCAAATCGAGTTTGTAAGCACACCCGTTATACGCATCCATTGCCGGCCGCCTCGATGTATCTATAGAAACAATAAACAATCGGCGATTCAACGCTTACACACACGCTGCCACAGGCACGTAAAAGTTGTTCAAAATGTTGATTTCAACAACATATTCAAAAATCATCGAAATCGGTGAGACCCCACCTTTTCTAAATAATTACCAAGGAAACCTCTGTGCAAAACTTCAGCTTTTTATGTCCAAGGGCTTAGACTGGCCGTTGATGAGTCAGTGAGTCAGGCCTTTCATTTTATATGTATAGATAAGTATAGAGATGGCATACAGGTCCTTCGACTAACTATTTTCACCTGTGCAGCTATAATCTGGAAAATAGAATGTGCAAAGAACAAAATTCTAACACGTTATCCTATAGAGAAAAACGAGAGAAATGCAATGGTATTTTAAAATATATACAGTGCCGAACAAAAATATTGGCACAGACCGTATTTTCAAATAAAATGTTATGTAGCTGTGAATAAAGCACAATGTCTTCTTTATTTTTGGTATAAAATATAAGTTTGAGGTTTGAACTCATCGAGCTCATCGGGACCAAAGTGTTTTGTCTTTCCTTCGCTCATCGGAAGGAAAGCTCGCGATAGAAAATTCGTTGACACCCCAAATTGCGATTGGCTGCATTTTCCTCCAAGAGGATGGACCTTCATTTCTCAATCAAGTAAGTACAAGAAGAGTCCTCGCCCTCTTGGCTGACGTGGTGGAGGAAAATGTAGCCGTTGGGGTTGTCTAAATGTTTAATCCCTTGCCACACAATAACGAGCTTGCAACGTCACAAGTTCTTGATGTTAAGTTACACAATCATGAGGCTGCTCACTTGTCATCAAGTCTTACATATTAAAATCAACACATTTTTCCATTCACGAGGTATTCGTAAAACGAATCTATTCTTTTTCGTGGCCATTCCATCTACGAACAAAACAAAATTAAATAGTATGCGTTTAAAAAATTATTTGAAATTAAATTGTATATCAAGGGGTTAACGAAAATCGACAGTGTCTCGTCAGGGTTGCGATTTATGTGTGCTTTGTTACCACGAGTCGACGGGTGGAAATGGGACATGCGGCCCAAAATGTTCGTGTGGAACGCCCGTCGACAGAGCCATACACCGATTTATTCGAAGCAGAGTGATTGTGTTCAGCGCGCACACTTATCTCTTTCGTTCTGTGATGCGCTTCAAGCGGTAACTTAATAGAACTTGAATATTTGGGGGTTGGTGTAATGATTGAGATACAATTAACTATTTTAATATTTAATAATCTATCTTAGCCTACTACAGTGCGGTCTTCACTTTTCTTATTTAACTTTGCTAGCTGGTTTAAAAAATGTGTATTTGATGGTAACCGATTCAAACTTTTTGTTGTTATAGCCTCTCCCCATCAGAAAAGCTACCCTTAAATACAAATCGGCCTTGGGTTCTGACGGGGATGAGGCACGCTGATTGGCTGCTGTGGTATTTTGAATTTTGTCAGGGAAGGCGGTCGTTTTCCCTGATTGGAGAAGTATTTGTCGAAAATATTACAGGTGACCGCCTCCAAGCCATCGGTCACCGTTAGGTACCGAGGGCACCATGGAATGACGTCCGGGAAATTTCGCGTGCCTCGACCGTAGCAGGTAATAATTTTTATGAAGCGCCTTGACCTTACTAAGTCATGTAAGACGAAATAAAACTGAAAAATGTTTAAGCCTAAAATAGAGAACCAAATTGCGGATTATAAAACGGCGTGGAAGACAACCGATGGTCGATGGCTTCATAAACTTATTCTTGCTACGGGTCAGGGGGGTCTCTTTAGACCTTTTGGCGGGCGTACATGGGTCCCGCTGTAATTAATGTTGTTACCTGGTAACAGATTGCAAACCGAAGGCGTGTTCCGAGGCACCTTCTGGCTGGCAAATGTTTTCCTCGTAAAGAAGAAATTTCGAGGGATACGGCGCGGCGGTCGATTCCGTTCCTAAAAATTAAACAATAGCCAGCCAAAGCGGCCGGAAAAGCAGCCACTTCGTCTCGGATATTATGTGTTCCGAAAGACGGAACATTTTACAGTATATACAATATTTCCCATTTCTTCAGAAACACTCTGTATAAGATCGTTGTTATTAAACTGTATATTAAATAGATAAATTTTGAAGAAATGCTCTGATTTGGATCTCGTTTTTTTTATTTCTTCTCTTAGCGGAACTGGCTAGTGTTTGGAATGTAATCTGAAGCTTACAGTTGGCACGCGATTTCTCGCGAATATGCCGAGCGTACTGAAATTCAACGGGCTCTACGTGAAATAATAAAACCGGTTACGTAAGCTTAATGACATAAAGGTCAGCATAACGACGTTGCGAACGTTTTTATCCGAGAAAGAAGAAAGAATGAGTGAAACTCCATCCGCCTTTCGTTTCGAGAATTTACAATGCAAATTCGATCGTTCAGGGTGTTAATACAAAATTCGAAAAATTTTGTTCAGGCCCGAGACAAATTTACATAACCGAATATATAGGAACGTGTGTAAAATAAAATTCGTTTCGTTCGTGCCTGATTGTCGCTTCGAATACAATTGAATTGCAGTTAGCCATGCACGCATTTTAGAAGATAAAATGTAATTAACTAGATTTGGAAATTTGGAAATAAATGCAAGGAGACTTTCCTCCTTTTCATGTCTAAGTATGAAATTGAAGGCTGTAACAAATTTTCACTTGCCTATTTACTGAATTTGCATATTTTTTCATACAATTTCAATCTTCTGAATACTCTGGTCATAGAAATATTAACCAGTTGACTGTGGCGATCTCTTTGCAAAACGCGCACCAGTGTGTGTCGCGATAATCAAGCGATGACGGGTATAGTCGTCGAACACAGAGTATGTGTAATATAAAATTAGGTTGTAATAAAATGACTTATTTCTTTTATTTCATTACTCACATTTATTTATTTACTTAAATTAACATCAATATTTTGCATATGAACGAAGAAAAAACATGAAAAATCAATTTCTTACTTTAACTTGCTGTTAGAGAATGGTGTTGAGCAAAGCATGGTACAATGCATAATGAATATATGAATCCGTAATTACTTCTGTGATGACTAATAAAAGACAACGGTACATTTACGAAAACTAATTCGTAGTATACGCGGTTTTTTTTATATTAATTATTTATAATGTTTATTTGTTTGTTTCATTTCGGCTTGACCTCTAAACATTCTAAACATATTAAAATTTACAAATATAATTTAGCTTTCGCCAAAATTACAATTTAAATATCAAATTCTAACAAAATTTTACGCATGACGAATATAGTCGTCATGATGCAAAATTCTGCCACATCTCTATGACGGATATAGTCGTCAAACACACTTAACTGGTTAAGTTGAGTGATTTGAAATAATTATGCAGAATCAATTGAAATTAAGTTTTGATATAGTATCGGAAATAGTCGAGACCATAAGAAAAACAAATTGAAGTGAAATTTTCTCTGTCACTCTCTATGGAGAAAAATAAACCATAAAATATATACAATCTATAAGGAACATCGTTGAGCGTAACTATCTTATCTTTCCCTATGAAACTATTCTATGTCAATGCAGCCTATTTACAGACTAACTTATAATTTTATAATGGATTTAATGCACACGAATGTTATTAAATAAGAAATAAATCCAAGAATTTTCGAAATTGTGATGAATTTGTTTCAGCCTAATATAAAATGACATGACAGTATTATTATTGCTGTAACTGATTTTCATAGCGATTTGTTTCAGTTATAGTCGTATCGGTATTGTGAGATACACAGGGTGTTCGGCTACTTCTGGGACAAATTTTAATGGAGGATTCTAGAGGCCAATAATTTTTTTTAGAATGATTTGAAAAATTTTTTTCCTCAAAAAATTTCTGCAGCTACCTGAATTTTTTTCTCGAAAGTAGATACGATTCTGGGGATATGTGTATTCACCAAAAATGATTGTAATCGATCTCCGCAACCAAAAATAATTTTTTCAGAATGATTTCAAATTTTTTAATTTAATTTTTTAATATTTTTTAACGAAGCCTCAATCCACAAATTGGTATTCTTGATTTTCGTTTTATTTTGGCCTCCAGAATCTCCCATTAAAATTTTTCCCAGGGGTGGCCAAATACCCTGTATAGTGATTTCACGTGATAAATATTCGATCGATTTCGTCGGGCCCTATTAGGCCTGAGTACAGCACTAACGTTGTACGCATGCGCATGCGCGTGTGTGATGCGAACGGCGCGGTGGTGTGCTTCTTGATGAGTTCAATATGGCCGCGTACGCGTACACGTGGGTTCGTTCGCTGTGTGCTTCATTACTTGTTTAATATATATCGTTTAATAGTTTTCCGGTTAGATCTGTGCATCCGTAATTAACCTGATCCAACCTCGTCCCTCGCTGAAGACCTGACAGGTATGAAAGGATTCCAAATTTTCTAATATTATGTCATTTGTTAGATTAGACATTTTGACTAAATATAACAATTTGGTGTGGAATACTAATAAACGTCCACGAATAGTTCCACACTTATTCATTTTCTTTAATATGAAAACTGCTATAGGATTTTTTCGATAAAATCAGTTACGTTACAATGCAATGAGCGAAGGTAAAGCATCGATCTATTTTGTTCTTCTTGCATCTATTTAATGAATTTGCATAAAAATTCAATGTCGTGCATATCAAATGGTGATATTTGTAACATGTCATAGATTTCGTATGGTTTTACTTTGTTGTAAAGATTTAATAAAAACAACGATGCTGTTATACAGTGAGTGCCAACGAGTTGACAAGGAGCTTTCGAAATATGACAAAATAATATTCTTCTCGAAGTATATTCGCAAATTCTCTGTTCAAGAGATATTGACTTCTAAAGTTATATAGTTATCTGAATAAATAATATCGAAATATATTAAGATTCTGATTATAGTAGTCTTTTACGGGTGTAGGCTCCCACTATATTCGTGGAGCCGTTTTATTTAGTAAATAGAAAGTACAATACTACATATTTACAAATACTTGAATTTATTTACAATTATATACATATGTGTTAACAGTTTAATGTTCAGCGTTCTTGTTTTGATTCGTACGGAGTTCTTAAGATGTTCTAACTGTTCTGAAATGTTCTAAACTGGAGAGTCCTATGCCCACGAATATATACGGATTCCAAAATAGGTGGAGACATTGTGTATCCAATCAAGCCCCTGTCCATCTCTCGTGTGCCAGTTCTCAGATATTCGAAATCCTGCCCACTAAGGGTGGTACAGGGGTGGGTGTTCGCGGTCCCAGGGACAAGTATGGTCCCAAAGTACGGTGCTTAATGGGTTTATGATACGGCAACTTGCTTTGTACCCTAAGGTACTTGCCAAATTGCTAATCAAGTAATTTAACTAATGTTAACTAAATAAGGGTTCTGCTAATAAGTGTTGGAATTCCCAACAACGGGAATGTCAGGAATCGTAACGAACACTTAAGAGATGAATTTTAACAATTAGCAAGGATAATATGGATATATATATTTAAATTAGAAACTACACGGAAACAAACAAAAGGACACTAAATCGGCACTACGACCTTAACATAAATTCATAAAGGAAAGAAAAGGACAACACGTGGTTCATGTCTGGAATGTTCCCATGCGACTCTTCTTTTCCGTTGGTCGGCGCTCTTCGTCGATCATCGGAAACCTTTGTCGAACGTCTTGTACGTCGTTTCGCTGCGCTCGCGGCCATCGGTCGAACGCATCGAGTCTGGCGTACAATTCTCAAATATCGAATATATCATATACATACTTTCGTTTGTACTGTAAATAAAGATTCTTCCATTTGTAATTATTAGTTCTTCGAATACTTTTGTAGAATAAAGTATTTATAATTATAATGCGTGCAGTAGATACGATACTGGATGTACAGTGAGCGTCAATATAAAGTTAACACTTGAAATTTTCAACTTCTCTGAAATAATTTAAAAGGTATGAAAGAAAACAGGAAATAGGTGTATGGTATTGAAAGCTCAATTTGTCTTCTATAAAAAACATATATTTTTTTTAGTAATAATTTAACAATAAGCAAACATATAATGCAAGAAACAAAAAAAATCCCTTTTCCTTAAGCAATATAAAGTTAACATCTATAAGTGTTGTGGCGTCGCCTCCCATACTCGCCACCAGAGGGGTCGCGCTCTCACAAGCGCTCGACCGACCCCTCCGTTGCTATATATACACTCCTCGAACGACTTCCCAATATCCCAGTCGTCTAAGGCAGGGCCTGCTAGAAAGCCTTACTGATGAGTCCACTGGCAGGCCCGGACGAAACGCGCCCCCTCCTTCCCTTTTTTGTCCTCCTACGAATTCTCACGAGTCCCCTACCCGCAGCGAAGCAGCGCCAGAATTGGTGACCCGGACGGTGAATTGGACAACTAGGAAGCAGCTCGAGAATTTTCCAGGAAACCGCAGACCCGCACGCAGCGTAGGACGAAGGAGGCAGCGCCGAACAACCGTGTCTAATCGTACTAGCAAATAGCTCTTTCGTAATCCCTCTCCTAAGGTGGCCTTTCGTTCACTCGATCGCTCGGTCCTGACCAAATCTACCTGACGAGGCCGTCGTCTCCAGGAGGACACAGATTGGCAGGATTCGAAGCAGCAGCAATAGCACGCATAGTGGGGCCACAGGTAGGACAGCAGCATATACGCTCGATGACTTCAGCAGCGCAAGGCACGAGAACGACTCGCCGCACCAGACGATCAGAGAACGACCACGCAGCAGCAGAAAGCACGCATATCCTACGGCGCAATAGAATCGAAGTTCTAGCCAGGATCAGAAAAATCTCCAGTGATCGTCAATCGAGATAGAGGCGCTATACGAAGACACGACGACGACGACGACAAGTCCCAGAGGAACGGAACAACTGTAGATAATGTACATAGTATTCGATAAGTCCTGTAAATAGTAGACTTAATCCGGTATCGTTAGCACTGGCAGGGGGGTAATGTGGCGTCGCCTCCCATGCTCGCCACCAGAGGGGTCGCGCTCTCACAAGCGCTCAACCGACCCCTCCGTTGCTATATACAGGGTGTCCCAAAGATGTTGCGGGTCCTTAAAGGGGGTGATTCGGGGGATGATTGCAAACAACTTTTTCGTTTGTGAAAATGCTCTCCGGGGTTTCGTTAACGAGATATTAACAAAAAGCACCGACCAATCAGATCGCGCGCTTTCCGCCCGAGCTCCCATGCTAGCATGGCTACGCGCCGCGCTGCGACTTGTGAACAAGCAACTCGGCATGCAACGAGGAAAATTGCGTAGAATGGCAAATGAAAAAGGCGTAGCAAATAAAATCGAACACGTTGTCATGGTTTGTTTGTTATTTAAAGTGAATGATGAATAAAGGATAAATAGATGAAAATCACGTGTAACGTAAAAAGACGAATACACATTTTTTTTAGAGGATTCGAAAATAATAGTTATTTGAAGTGGGAGGATATGGAATACGTAAAATTCCTTGTGTCAATAACGTATCCACGAAAAGGAAATTAACGAAAAGTGATCGTAGTTCGTTATTGTGATATAAATCCGTAATTTAATAACGACCAGCACTGTTGCTGATAACGAATAAGTCTGTTTAAAAAGCCCGGATAAATATTTTCGTACGAGAATTTTAAGAATTATTGCCGGAAACAAGCCATAGCTTGCGTTAAATTTAAAAATGAATGATTACCAATAAACTGACTAAAACTCACCCTTGTCGAAAATGCACCTGTAACTTGAAAACTTGTGTCACTGGGTCACTGAACCGATCCTGGTCATCGATGGACGAGCCCAGTGCACAGCTGATCCCAGGTATACGACACTACCCAAAGTTAAGGGTCGCAATGTCAGGTGCGTCCAGGTCAACGTATCGAATATTCACTTCACTGCACGGCTACTAACACTGATCACTTTATTTTTTTGTCGTGAAACGTATTGTTCTTACGTTTTAAAAATTGGTGGCCCCGAAAGGGGCCGATTGTTATTAATGAAAGTATTGCTCCACATGACGGCCGTCATTATCCACACATGCTTGAGCGCGGAGAATTAATTGTCTTTGGACGCCCTGTAATGTTTGCGGCGTTATTTTTTCCACCGCTGCGTGGATAAGCGCAATTGCTTCTTGAGGGGTGTCCACCGGTTGATGGTACACTTCATTCTGAAATGATTGTTGTACAACAAATACAAAACGTAAGTAAAAAAAAAATTATCTACCATAGGAATAAGTAAAGAGTAACAGCAACAATCAAATTACCTTCAGGTAGCCCCAGAAAAAAAAATCCAGCGGATTCATATCCGGTGACCGTGGGGGCCACGCAACGTGGGCCTCTCGCCCGCCGCGGCCGATCCACCTGTCCTGAAAGGTTTCACCTAAATAAGCGCGGACATCCATGGCGAAGTGTGGCCCAGCTCCGTCATGCTGGTAGTACATGTTCTGTCGGATCTCATATGGAATATCGTCCATAAGATCCGGCAGAACATGTTCCAAGAAACATTTATACGCTGGGCCGTCCAGTCTGTCTGGCAGAATGTACGGCCCAACGATAAATTCACCACAAATGCCGGCCCATAGGTTGATCGACCAACGGACTTGTGCTCCACGTGGACGAAGCGCTAAGGGATTTTCATCGCTCCACACATGCATATTGTGGGAATTGAAGCAACCTTCCCTGGTGAAAATTGCTTCATCCGTCCACAATATGCATGTGGTGAACGATGGATTCCTTAGCGCTTCTCCCAACAGCCACCTGGAATATTGAACCCGCTTTACATAATCTCCGGCGTGCAACTGTTGCACCCGTACATATTTGTACGGATGCAACTTCCGATCCCTGAAGATGCGATGTATCGTCGTCTTGCTGACACTAGAACAAAATGCAAAAACATACACTATTAGATAACATTTTTTTTCTTAATTAATAATTGCTGCAGTTATCTTGAACTGTGACTTACTTTAGGCGACGGTTCAAAATGCGCACACTAATTGTTGGGTCAGCTTCAACGGCGTCGAGGATTCTCCCGATGGTGCCCGGATTTCGCGCTGCTGCGAGTCTGCCCACCTCGCTGCCTCGCGGCATCATGGACCCCGTTGAATACAATCTCGACGCTAAGCGACGAAATGTATCCTCGCTTGGCGTTTGAATATTAGGGAATTCTAACGCAAATGCTCGCACAACAGCACTTGCGTTCCCGTTGTTCCGGGCGTACACCCAGAACATCCTATAGTACTCTTGAGCCGTGTACATTTCTACGACGGGTTTGCTAGCTGACTGACAGGATTTTTTTCAAGCAACTTCCACTACCCCGAAATAGCTTCTCTCGTTCCATTATGAGTTAACTCCCACCAGGACAAAATTTAGAGAAAAAGAAACCAGCATTTGCTGAAAAAACACGTGGCCTGCAGAAGTGCAACGAAAATTTTCACAAAAGCCCGCGTTCTGTCCTTCTACTGCCAATGTACCCATTGCCTCGAGATAGAAAACATACACCACGTGTATCGGTTCGAAAGGGCCCGAAGAGAAGAGAAACAGAAAGTCTTCGAGTTGCTATAAAGAAGAAAATGCATACCATTCCTGTTTCACCTTTCCGATACCCTGAGTTTACGTCTGCTACGAGGCGAAACCAATTAAGTCATAAATTATCCGAAACTGTAGGAAACTGTTCTCTACCGCCGACTAGCGGGACAATACGGTCATAAACCGCAACCCTGGCGAAATGCTCTGGCTGATCAGCCTGATTAATTTTGGAGAACTAGAAATTACAGATTATTATCCAACATCAATACGCCTCGCGGAGAGACACAGGAAGAGGTGGGACCACTGTCCACCATCTCTCGTCCGGAATACGTCGACGCGTATTAAGTCGCAGACCAATTAAGCGCGTAATTTATGACTTAATTGGTTTCGCCTCGTATACACTCCTCGAACGACTTCCCAATATCCCAGTCGTCTAAGGCAGGGCCTGCTAGAAAGCCTTACTGATGAGTCCACTGGCAGGCCCGGACGAAACGCGCCCCCTCCTTCCCTTTTCTGTCCTCCTACGAATTCTCACGAGTCCCCTACCCGCAGCGAAGCAGCGCCACAGTGTCAATAACAATTTTTCCTTTTTTTGTGAAATTAATATTTTGTTGAACGTCCGCTATTTTTACAACCACGATCAATTTATTTCTCATAGATTTGACCAATGAAGATGTATAATTTGCTGAAATGTGATTCCATTCCTCTAATATGACTTTCTCGAGAGTTTCTTTCGACGTTATCTCTCTTTTTCGTATTTTTCGATCTAGATAATCCTATAGATTTTCTATAGGATTAAGGTCTGGGGATTACAGAGGATGTTTTGATTGTTTTGATGTCCTGTAAAGAAGCCATTCCTTTGCCATGCGTGATGTATGCTTCGGATCGTTGTCACTTTGAAATGTCCATCTTCTTGATAAATTCAATTTCGTAACGGAAGGCTCTAAGTTTCTCCCCAATATTTCAACGTAAGTTTCATTGTATCTTCAATGAACACGTGATTTTTAACCCCAGAAGCAGCCATACACCCCCAGACTATCATAGATGCCCGCCCCTCCATGTTTGACTGTATGGACTAAGTTCTGTTCCTTCAAAGCACTATTTTTACTTCTCCATACTTTCGGCGGTTTTTTGTCTTGATAGATTTCGAATTTGCTCTCATCAGTGAAGATGCCATGTTTAAATTTCGATTTTGCCCAGTACACATATCACTGTATGCAGTAACATGAGATTGAGTCGTTACCCTTCGTAAATGTTTCAAACAGAAAGAAGCTACTTCTTGCGATCCTCTGGAAGCAGTAGTTTCGTCCCACACATATATATTAACTTTATCGTCGTGGAAATTATGAAATCCCTTGTTGATAATTTGGGATAGGGTAATGCTTTTTGTAAGTCAAAAGAAAAGGCAAAGTATTTATCGCCATTTTTTGATGCCAGAACTTTGTCTTCTTGTAATGTTTTTCTTGCTAATTCAGAATCTTTCTAGTGGGCATCATGTCTTTGAACAAGAATTGCCTTTTCTTCGTCATCAGTTGTTGTCTTAATTTTCATATCAAAGAAATCGCATCTTGCACAGGTATCTTTACGTGGCAAATGGAAATGTAACTTGAAATCTCGTTTAAAGATTTTCCTGTATGTCCATTCATTAACTGTTTCGGCCGCGAAGCACTATGCCCTCTTGCTCTGTACTGCGCGGACCGTGCGTATCACACAGCTCCTTACTGTGTTCCCTTTCCGCCGTAGGTTCGAAGGACCACCCAAACTAGTGTTTGGGAATATACCGATAAACTTGAAGCCCGTTGCTTCAAGGAAGAGCCCGATGCTCTTCTTAGTTACACAAGAATGTTTACACTTGCGGAGAGTCGATTCGAGTTTGTAAGGCTCGATCAAACGAATGTAATGCTACGACCTAAAGCTACCCTTAGCTCGGTTTCCCCTGCCAAGGTGACGAAAACGCGCAGCGCGAACCGGTGGGAGGATTGGTCAAGCCAATCCTCAAAGTTGTCACCTTGGCAGGGCGTTTCCTGCATTTTGCAACATTCCCGCCCACCCTGCTGTCCAGTGTCCAGGTACACCATGCAGGAGTGAGCGAGAACGTTGCCCTTTTTATAAACAATTTGGGAAATTCCCAATGACCGCGAGACCCCGGTGGTCCGCAGCTGTGTGCCAACGCGGGTTTACGATACGTCAATCGCTATTGAGGCAAGGAAGCTCCAAGGATTCCATGTCCCGTGTGGAGTTTGGAGTTTCCTTAATGACCGTAACGTAATTTAGCAAGAAAACATGTCTCGGAGGCCTAATCCTCAAAAATAGCGGAGAAATCACGTCCGTATCATAAACCTCGCGATGTTAAGGTTCCTTTAGAATCCTTAACATTAACTGAACTCAAGTTATTTTCCTTATATTATTTCAAGTACAAATTATACATTTTTCTTATGTTTTTAATTCAGGATTCAAAAACATCCTTTCTGGATTTTGCGATCGAGTATAATGACTTTCAAATGCCGGAAAGCTTTTTATGTGTTCTATCACTGTATTTGGCAATAGTTCACTAGTTCTTCTGCAAGAGCCATCCATTTTTCCACGCATGTCTTTCGGAATATTCTTATGCGTTTTTAAGACACGATCAATTCGTCCAGTAGATATTTTGAAAGTATCAATGAAAAACTTCTTCCATACTAAACTGTTTCCACCACAAGTGACCAGGTAAAATTTATAAGCATATGTCCTTGGAGTACCCAAATAATGACTTGGCCTTATTCTACACTTCCAGACAAAAAGATAGCACACCCATGCTATCTTTAATTTCTCGTGTTAAGATTATGCTAGCGTGGAAACTCTCAGTTATATGTAAAACGTACCTTCTACGAATATGTAAACATAACAAAGATTGACTTTACTTCAATGAGTTCTCTTAGTTGGAAGAGAAACACATAATCCGACGTTGACAAAATGATAGCACAGTTAAAAAATATAGATATACAGGGTGTCCCGTAAATAGTGTAAGAACCGGAAATGGGGGGTAGGTGAGACAATTCTAAGCAACAATTTCCTTTGCAAAAATGTCGGATGGGGCTTCGTTTTTGAATTTTTAACGAAAAACACTGACCAATCACGGCGCTCGCCTTCCGCGCGCTCAGTGCCGTCCGACCTCGGAGAGCCACCGCGCCGGGTAGGTAGCAAGATGCGCGTTGAAAATACATCGAGGAACAAGTACAAGTAATTAAAAATACTACCACTGCAACTGTTACCTAATTCGTGAATTACTACGTAATTAGTACGTAAATTACTAAATGGAATTTACTTTTTATTAATTATTTGTATTCGCTGTTTCCGAGGAAGAAGGAATAAAATCTCGGAATTTTTAGAAAATTAACCCTTCGCACCCGAGTGACGCTTCTCGCCAGAGTGTTTTAAAATTAAAATAAGAATTATTATCAGAAAATTAAAATAAATACGGTAAGAACCATTTGTAACCGTTTGTTATTAAAACCTGTACTGGAAAAGCAGACTGGATTTCTGCGTACCGAAACATTCCTCGAATGCAAAGGGTTAATAGAGAAATAATTGAAATTCGACTTACCCATTCCCTTGCAAGTTGACCTACTGCGCTGACAATAGGGCCCGGCCAATGCACCGCTGGCGGTCACGGCAAGGTCAAAAACCCCAACGAAAATCAGCTGATGGGACGGCCCGGTCGCTGTACCTGCTTCTCACCCCGAAAACATTTTACAGCACGGTCACTAACACTTTTCACTTTCACATACCGATGCGTTCCGTTGCACCCTTCTTCGATTGTTGCTCCTTCCTGGATTGTTGCTCCTTCCTGGCTGTTGCTCCTTCCTGGCTGTTGCTCCTTCCTGGATTGTTGCTCCTTCCTGAATTGTTGCTCCTTCCTGGATTGTTGTTCCCTTCAGGATTCCTGTTCTTGCAAAAAAGGAAAAAATACGAGCCTGGCTCCGAAAGGAGCCGATTGTTTGCTCAGTTGAACACTAAGCATGCCCCTTGCTTTAAATATTTGTGGCCCCCGAGGGGGCCGGGTATTATAGGAGAGGCTCGACGTGGCCTTCCTCCGCCGCCACGCAGACCACGGCACGATTAGCGACGCTATCTTGGACCCTTCGCAGCATCTCGGGGGTGATGGTTGCCTCGGCCGCGTGGATGCGACCCACCACTTCCTCCTCGGTAGTGACCGGGTGCCGGTACACCTCGTTCTGCAACAAATAATAAAGAAACGCAATGTTAACAGGAATATGTGCATTAAAGGTTGGAAAGATAAAAAGAAACAATTAACACACCTTCAAATGCCCCCAGAAGAAAAAATCCAGCGGATTCAAATCCGGGGAGCGAGGGGGCCACGCATCAGCACTGCCACGGCCGATCCACCTTTCAGGAAAGGTGTTGTCAAGGTATCGGCGGACATGTGCGGCATAATGGGCCGGAGCTCCATCATGCTGGAAAATCATGTTCTTCCGGATTTCTAATGGAATTTCTTCCAAGAGACCCGGAAGAACATGTTCCAGGAAGTTCAAGTACGCTGGACCGTCCAATCTGTGAGGCAGAAGGTACGGTCCAACGACGAACTCCCCACAAATGCCCGCCCATACGTTGACGAACCACCGGTGCTGTGCTGCGCGTGGGCGAATCGCGACCGGATTTTCATCGTCCCACACGTGTGCATTGTGGGCGTTGAAGCACCCTTCTCTTGTGAAGAGTGCTTCATCCGTCCACAAAACACGCGCGGTGAACGACGGATTCCGTCGGATTTCCCCCAACACCCACCGCGAATAATTCATCCGCTGGAGATAATCCCCGGGGAGCAAATGTTGGGCCCGTATGTATTCATACGGGTGCATGCTGGAGCGGCGCACGATCCGGTGCACCGATGAGCGGCTTACCCTGAAATAAAATTTAAAAAACCATTAAATAATGCACGCGCAAATTCAATGTTGAATCAATTTTGCCGTGTGTCTTACCCCGATTTGCGACTGATCTCGCGTACACTAACCGTGCCGTCCCGATGAAAATCTCCGAGTACCTCGTCCGCCCGTGCCGTGGAAATTCGACACACGCGACCCGCCTCGTAATGCGCGGGTTGAAACGAGCCACTCGTGTATAGCCGACTTGCGAGCCTGCGAAAACAGTTCGCGGTCGGCGGGCTATCATCCGGGAACTGTGCGAGATACGCGCGGGCGGCCTTCTCCGCGTTTCCTTCGGACTGCGCGAACACGAAAAACATTTTATAATATTCCGGATTTGTTCGCACCATTTTCTAGGTGAAGCTCTGTTCAAAACCGCGGAGGTACTGTGAAAAGTCTTGACTGACAAATAGCATTTTCCCTCCCGAAAAATACCGTTGCCTTCCCCACTCCGTGGCTAGGTCAGAAAAATGCCCCTTTATTTTATAGCAATGCGATGTTTGCTGTCTTTCCATGTCCAAGATGCCGCACGTGTTACAAACGGTAAAACCTAGCTATGGCAATCCATTGTTGCGCGACTTCAAATTACCTGCAATCGGCGAACGTGCAGACCATGCTCTTGCAAAGCCCAAAGTTCCTTCGGCTAATTGACTTCGGCGGATTTATTTTTTTGTTACTGCAAAACTGCCGCAAATGTTTGCTGCTAACCGTACGGGCGACTCTTCTATTCGTATTTTTAATGATTCACCGTGAATATTTTTAAAATATGAATATCAAAAAAATATTATTATGTTTCAATGTTCAATGTTAACAAACATATTAAAAAATTTAAAAGCATGGAATTTTTTCCAAAAAGAAATATTTTTGGAAAATTCCAAGAAGAAATATGTTTTAATTTTTTAAATTTCACGATTATAAAACAAAAAGGTATTGTTCATAAAAAATAAGAGATATTGAAACATAATTTTTACAATATTTTTTTGACCATCAAGATTGAACCTCTTTTCATCCGTAAATATTACTTTTCTCCAAGTCCTTTTCCAATGTACATGTGCTTCTGCAAATAACAAACGTGCCTCTTTATGTTTTACATTTAATGCTGGTTTTGTCATTATTCTACTTCGGTTTACAATGTTGCTAGTCTAGAGTACACGACGAACATTTTGTATATTTGTTTCCACTCCAGCTTTCTTAGCGATCTTCCTCGCAGTGACACAAGAATTGGAAGCAGCACGTATTATTGCCCGTGTATCGCGTTCAGATTATGCTGCTGGTCTTCCTGAACTTTTCTTCTTTCCGTATGCACTTGTATCTTTCAGCAAATTATATATAACTTTTCGACTGCGACTAACTTCTTTTGCAATTTGAGTAATAGACAACTTTTGTTTCCGCAGAGCTAAAATTGTACTAATTTCGCTTTCACTAAGCTCTTTGCCACGACCCATTATGAGGATAGCGATATAACAAAACTCTAGACAGAAATAGAACGTAATAACTCCGTGCAAGTTCACGAAACACTGAAGAATATGTAAACATAGTCCAAGTGTGCTATTATTTTGTCTACGTCGGATTATGTGTTTCTCTTCCTACTAAGAGAACTCAGTGAAGTAAAGTCAATCTTTGTTATGTTTACATATTCGTAGAAGGTACGTTTTACATATAACTCAGAGTTTCCACGCTAGCATAATCTTAACACGGGTGTGCTATCTTTTTGCGTGGGAGTGTATAAAAAATTTTTTTATTCAAATTTTTTTGCTGGAATGAATTTTCCTTTTGTTGTATAGTAATCTTGACCGGCATTTTGCTTAATTTTGTTTATTCGTTGCATATATTTTCCTTTATTTTTATCTGCAGAATTTAAGTTCTCAGTAACAATATCCTCATTTGATGAAGATTCTATTTCTATAATTCTTCTCTTTTTACGTTTCATTAATTTATTTTTCATAGTGGAATTATCTTCATCCTCCGATTCTAAGATTTTTCTTTTGTTTATATTCATGGGTTTTATTTTTATGTAGATTAATTTTAGCAGTTTGTAGTAAATGGCACCCCTCTGATCCCACCAAATACAGAGCAGAAGCTTTGATCCATGGATATTGGGCTTTGCCACTGATGTTGATAATTCGCCGGGCTTAACCCATGACTTTCTGCGCTTCGGATTGTCATAATGGATCCACTTGCAAATACCTTTTCTATTCTGCCGTTGAAGTAGCAGTTCGCACGTGAAAAAACGTTTCTCAATATCCCTTGGTTTCAATTCATGTGGGACCCAATGTCCTTCCTTCTGGATCATACCCAATCTTTTAAGACGTTTCCTATTGTTGATAAGTCAACTCCCAATGACGTAGACAACTCTTTAAGTGTTTGACATGAGTCTTCATTGAGCAAAGCCTTCAAATTATTATCTTCAAATTTTTTCGGCTGACCAGGTCGCTCCTTGTCATCCAAGTCGAAATCACCAGCTTTAATATACTAACCCAGACCTAACCCAATACGTCAATAATATTCATTACTAATTAAGTTTTGATACATAGACATTTCTTAAGTCTCGTATAAGCAGTTGTGAACGGAGCCTTTACGTTCCCTCGACCATCATTTCGGCGTGGGGGAGGGGAGTCGTTCTGCAACTTCACCGAAATATAAATATACTCGGAAACTGCACAGTTAATCAAAAAATGTCATATCACATAAATTGTTAGAAATTTAATTTTCTACAAAAAAGGTCTCTTGATATTTTGCCATATTTCGCATAGTTACCGAGATATTTGCAGATTTATAAAAAAATTCAACACCTGTGACTTTTTTTTTTCTTAGAATGACCCCAAGAACACAAATTTAACTTTCAAAATAGGGGCTGTTCCGTCCGAAGGAACACAATACGCGAATATTTCGTTGTCAGTTTATGATAGGTCCGCGACGTAAAGCTATTTTTGAGAAAAGACATTTTATTCCATTGCCGGCAATAATCATTTAACTTTTCGTATAATCAACTTAGAATTTCACGTTCATTTCGTTCTCAATAGCTCAGCCGGTCATAAACTCGGTCTTCCGAAGGGTACGTCGAAAACGGGACTTCGACCTTCGAGCGGAAAAACTCAGAGGAAAGCCGCGACATTGTCAGATTTCGAAACATTCGCGTACAACCAGGTATCGCCCCACTCTCTCCTAGAAGAAGGCGCATAGAGGGTGATGGCAATGCCTAAGGGGACACGTTGATTGGGTTTTTTGATTTCCAAAAATCACCAATCATAGTGTTTCCCCATACTTCCAACGCCGCGAGGAAGTTCGAACAACGCCGACTAATCACTTTCCATCAGCGATTCGAGGCACTTACATCTCCACTGCTATTCTAGACACACGGTTCACTTCGAGTACCTTTTTCATTCGTTTAACGTTTCGACTTTTCCCCTTCGAGTCAAGCATTTGGACCGAAGGCTTAACGTACGGCTAGTCAGCATTAACGTTCATGCTGTGTAACAACTTAGAAACATTGTTTCCAGGTTAATTCCTTGAAACAACGCGTCGCGACTAACCGTTTACCAAGATCGAAGGTATCTTCGAGACTTACCATCTCGAAGACGGGCACCACCGTGCGGGATATCACGACGCGATCGCGAGATACGAAACCAACCTCGTATCGGAACAGGGGCCATGGAAATCGTAATCTCCCCAAATTCCCATTTGGGTAGCACTTTCATGTAAATTATTTTTTAATATGTTCAAATACACATTTTTGTCCATAATATTGTCAATAAAAACTAATTCACCCAATCAAAATATGGATATACAGCCCCAGATAAGTACACTGCCACTTCCGTGCTGTACAGTCAGCCTTAGATTTTGAAATTTAAATTCTTCCTTTTTCTTACGCCACATCATCCTTCGTCCATCTGACCCAGAAACGTTACATTTACTTTCCTCGGTAAAAATGACGTCGTTCCACCATGTTTCTTCCTTCAAAACAAATTCTTTAGCAAAACTTAATCTCTTCTTTCGATTCTGTTCATTCATATACGGTTTCTTCTTAGCC
This sequence comes from Colletes gigas, assembly GCF_013123115.1. NCBI lineage: Eukaryota > Metazoa > Arthropoda > Insecta > Hymenoptera > Colletidae > Colletes > Colletes gigas. The sequence goes on from NW_025106675.1 coordinate 1,461,982, forward strand.
ACTCTTCCATTGTAGCTACTATCTTTTAAGGCTCTGCGGATCGTTTGGGGATGCAACCTTCTTCCCAGTCTCAGTTGAGAGCTCAGCTGCTAATTTTGGTGCACTGAGTGAAGGATCCTTCTTTATTTTTCTTATTAGTTTTCTCTTATTACGTACATCCAAGTTTTTCGGTTGGCCCTTTTGGGGTATGGAGTCTATACGGTCCGCGTATTTGGACCGTTTGATGATATCTGCCACTGTACTCTTACTCATGTTGAGCATCCCCGCAATTTGTCTACATAATTTACCCTTTGCGTTGTGAAAAATCACAAGTTGTCGTATATTAAAAGTGAAACAAAATACGGGGATTTCTCAAGATCATATTACTAAACAGTGATGCCAACATAACCAGAAATTGTTGTAATAGTTATAACTAGACTGCGGATGTTTATGCATTTATGGGAAATTTTAATCCTCAAAAAACTACAGAATACATTTAATATGCAAAAATATAAGAAATACTTAAAGTAAGATATGAATTATTATATTTAGGGGTTGAGACAGCCCTCTGCGAAGCTTCCGTTTCATTAATTCTATTAATAAAAATGTGAATTTGCATAAAGATCCGCAGTCTAGTTATAACTATATACATAAAAGCAGGGGTGTTAACTTTATATTGACTCAAGTAAAAGGGATTTTTTTTCTTCTTTGCATTATATGGTTGCCTATTGTTAAATTATTACTAAAAAAAAATATTTTTTATAGAAGACAAATTGAGCTTTCAATATCGTACACCTTTTTCCTGTTGTCTTTCATACTTTTTAAATTATTTCAAAAAGAAGTTGAAAATTTCAAGTGTTAACTTTATATTGACGCTCACTGTATGTAGACGTAAGATCAAAGGCATATTAAACATTTAACCCTTTCGTTACGGCAGTTCGTTATGCCAGAGAGACACCACTGAACGGGGCATCGCGCCTAAAAGTGTGCACAATGTAAATGAGTATATTTTATACATATTCAGTTATTTACATATTTACAGATTTCGCTATTATTATAAATAAAAATACAATTTATGGTAATTAGAACATCAAGTTATAATTCTTAGTAATTTAATTCAGTATGGTAAATTTTAAAACAAGGATCGACTCATAAACCTACGTTACAACTTTTACATTTATATCTGGATTCGCGTCTTTTGTCGTTTGCCGTGCCTTCTAGATCGGTTTTTTCCTGCCGGAACATAGACCGAAGAAAAATGTCGTTCAATTAGTCGCAATGGATTATTATTGCGTGTTCGATGATGATAATTTATATTGTCATGATATTTTTCCAGGATTTCCATGATTAATTTTAAATGGAATCTGGTCATGGATATGGTTTTTCGCATTTTATGTGTGTAGAGACAATACGCATTCCATACGCATATGTCTAATAAGTGAGAAAAAAAATTTTCGGTACCATTCTACCCGTAACGAAAGGGTTAAAGTCAACTCGAGCCAAGTATCGACGCCATCTAAAGTGTCTCAACGAAAGGAATCGCTAAGCCTGTGTTCACGCGGAGAAGCATCTTCCAGTTTCCATTAGATCCAATAGCGGTTTCCGACGAACTTTATAACTCTCACGCGAAGATTGAAGGTCCTCGGTTAAATTGCCTCTTAAGAATAGCATCCCTTGCGACGGTGTCGCGGTTATACAAATTTTCTCGTCACTCGTTAACAACGAACTCCAGCGTTATGCGCGTTATTAATTATCTCTGGTTCATTTTTCTTTCGGATATTCGGAAGATATTAACTTTAAAATTCTTTAACTTCATTACTCAAAATACATATACAGAAAATTTACGAGGGCACAAAGGTACTCCTAAATTTGACCTGACCCAATATGACAAATTAGTTCATATTGCTGTTATATCTAAAAATAAAAAACAACACATATTAGATATATAATTTTAACCAAGGACATTAATGTTTAGAATTTACATTAGAAGAATGTTGGTACAAACTCAGGTTCAAGTGGGTTCTGATACTCTATGTCACCTCAGGAAAGTAGGTTGTTCCTTTCTGTCGTTATAAGTTCCCTCATTTGAGTTAGGACATTTGTGATGAACTCCTAATTGGGCTGGGTTATAGCCAATTTCTTTATGATCTCAGAACTGATTTGTTGACTGGCTGTAGTTAATATGTTTTGGTATAGAATTCCAAAATTTGGAGCACTATAACCAATTGCTGAGATAAAATTGACCACTTCAGGAACCATGACCTCTTTATCTATCACTTTCCAAAAACCTCTTTGAACTCATTCTTGAGATTTTGCATTGATGCATCGGCATGCTCCAACGCACGTTTCAGATTGGAAATAAGCTCCGGTTCGCCTGCAGAAAAGTACTGTATGCAACACTGTTTAAGCGTAAGATAACACCTTGGACTGCGGAAATACGTTTCTTTGGTGTGTAAGCCAGAAAGACATGTGTCATTTTTTAGTATTTTAACTTTTTCTTTGGTGAATTTTACTTCAGCATCGTTTTCAAATTTTTAGTTAACTTTGGAATTAATATTACTTCATTCAGAATACAGTTTTCAGTTTCAATTTTACCCAGAGCTTCTCCTTTCATTGTTACTGAATTTTTGGCTGTAATTATGACCATATTAGTTGGTGTTGCTTCTTTAAAAAGATTGATATCATTGACCATGTGACTGGATACACCAGAGTCAACTATCCATGAGTTTTTATTTATATTTGTGGTTAAAAAACATACCTTGTCTTTTTGGTATCTTTCTGTTGCATTTTTGACCTTTCTAAAGTAGCAGTCCTTTTCTAGGTGATTTGTTTTACTACAAATGGAACATCTATTTTGCGATGGATCATTTCTTATGTTGCTACTGGATTGTGCCTTTTGAACATACTTGAAGTTGATGATATATCTTTTGCTTCGATCATCCAATTTTTTTAAATGTCCAAGTTCCTTAGCATAGGCAACCCTGCCGAATATTTGTAGATTCCCTAGATTGGGCTTTGTTTTCTTTTTCCTCGATGTTGACGACGTACAGTCCATTCTGTCCTCGTGAGCCATTTGTAATTTAATAATTCGAACGAAATATACAGAGACTTTCCTCCTTTTCATGTCGAAGTACGAAATTGAAGGTGTAACAAATTTTCACTTGCCTGTTTACTGAATTTGCATATTTTTTCATACAATTTCAAGCTTTTGAATACTCTGCTCATAGAAATATTAACCCTCTATGGGTCGAATTTTTATTTTAATTCCTAAAAAATTGGGGGAACGAAAAATCAGCAATTATAAACCTATACATATATGCAAATGAAAAAAAAATTTTCGGTTTAAACAATTTTATTGCAGTATATTCACTATGTGACTTTCAGGTAACAACGGACTATAATGTTCGCACTTCTGTGTATGCAAACTTATGCGTGGAATTCCACAAAACAGTTTGCACTTGGCGTTAAACATAAATGAACATCACATTTGGAACATTTAATTTTCGGAACTCCTTTACATCCGGGCTTTTTGCAACGTCCTCTGTTATCCGAAAAAATTGGCCAAGGTGCCACTTCATCTTTTCGCACGTCTTCTACAGGTAGCGTTGTATTTGGTCTCTTTTTTCTTTTATTTTGCAATTGTTTATCTACCTCATTTGTTCGTGGACGCCCTCTTTTCTTCTGGGTTCCTTTGTGTTCCTGACATAAACAAGATGGGGGCTTACAGAATGCGATGAGCAATCTCGCTTATATGTATAAGAGCCAAGCATTGACCACCGTCAAATCTAAGAGGTGAAACATAATGCGGTGGTACCACTTCTTTGATCGAATTTTTATTCGATACAACGCTACCAACGAATCAACCAAATCTACTCCACCCATATGTTGGTTGTATGTTTTCACTATATTTGGTCGTTGTACATCAATCATTCTGTTTATTTTTTTGTCCCACCTTTTCACTATATCTACTGGTTCAACTTCGCAAAACGTGCTCATCAAATGAACGGCCTTATTGTCGTACCACTTTACCGCATTTATGGTGACCCTGTCAATAGACGTAGAAAGTATCTCATAACTTCCTCTGCCGTTAGTTTTGATGACTTTATCGGACGAAAACTCACAGTTTTTTAGTCGGTTTGACCGCACAGTTGCAACACTCTGAATTCCTAATTTTTCTAATTCAGTTACTAAAGGCAACGTTGAAAACCAATTGTCGAAACAAATTTTGTAAAACAATTGTTTGGGTATAATTTTTGCTAAACGTAATACCACATTACCACTACTTCCGACATTAGGTAATTCGGGATCATGTATCACTTTGCCGGTGTAAATTTCGAAATTATAAATGAGTCCTGATGAGTCGCACAGTAAAAAAGCTTTGTAGCCCCATTTTTTAGGTTTCTTGGGCATATAGTTTTTCAACCTATGTTTTCCTTTGAACGGTATAATCTGCTCGTCAACACATACGTGTTCAGACATCGGAATGCGATTAAAATTTTTCACCAATTTATCCAAAATGGGTCTTATTTTTTGTAAACTATCGGTCACTTCTGCATTGTTTGTTGCATTGGCCTGTAATTTCTACTAAAATGTATTTTTGATTTTATTTCTCTCCATCGCGTACGACTCATAGTATCGGCAACAGCAGACACTCTTGTCTTTGAATTCCAATACATTTCAGTTCTCGGTAATCCGTAAATGGACATAAAAAAACCGCAGACAAAGAATTGTGCGATTTCATTCACTGAAACAGCAATGGGTTTTGTTGGATCACATTGCAGTGCATACATTTTGGTATAGTCAACTATATTGCTTATAATTTCCTTGTCAAATAATTGTCGAAAATAGGTCATAGGAGAATGGGGTGTTTTAAGGACGTTAGGGCAATCTCCTTTCCAAGGGCGATAACAACTATTATTATTCGTCTGGGATAGTGGTTGCCAAACAATTTTTTGTGGTCCTGCATCTTCCTCATCTGACGAGGATTGAGTACTAAATTCTTCATCACTATCAATAACATTTATTCGTCGTTGGGGAAATACTATTACATCCTCATCGGGCTCGGAATCTAATAAAGAATCATCGGACCTATTACCGCTAATGCGTCTAATTGTAATTCCTCTGTTATTTCTATGCGATTTTGTATTCATATTTTGGGTATATAATGTATAAATCTGAAAACAGGAGAAAGCACAAGCTTTATTCTAAATGTACCGAAATCTGCCATAATAGCCCACTGTGACCTCAAAGTTGCAAAACTGTATCATCAAAAAACAGTAACAAATTGAAAATTGAAATGCAAACAAATAAGTTGTTATTGATATACGAACCCAGAGCTATTATGTGCACTATTTTTAGTTTCGTAATCACTGACAGAAGCACAAATAATATCAATTCGATCAAATGGTTTCGCTTATATTTACTGCGGACAGTTTGCACAGCATTTACTTTATTATTTCAGGTTAATGAGCCTAGCAACGGTCATAAATATTGATATTGGTTGTCTTGACAACGTTATAGAATTAAGATTTATGCGCCATCTCATGAAAAAAGCTATAATTATTTGGTAAAATCTCGATAAATTAAAATGTGACCTGAAAGTTACACGGGCCCATAGAGGGTTAAGTTGAATGATATGAAATAATTCTGCAGAATCAATTGGAATTAAGTTTTGAACTAGTATCGTAAATAGTCGAGACCATAAGAAAAACAATTTGAAGTGAAATTTTCTCTGTCACTCTCTATCGAGAAAAATAAACCATAAAATATATACAATCTATAAGGAACATCGTAGACGGTAACTTTCGTATCTTTTTCTATGAAACTATTCTATTCCAATGCAGCATGTTTGCAGACAGACTTATAATTTTATAATGGGTTTAATACACACAAATGTTATTAAATGAGAAGTAAATCCAAGGATCTTTGAAATTGTTGTGAATTTGTTTCAGCCTAATATAACATGACATGATAGCATCGCTATTGCTATAACTGATTTTCATAGCGATTGGTTTCAGTTATAGTCGTATCGGTATTGTGAGATATACAGGATGTTCGGCTACTTCTGGGAAAAATTTTAATGGGAGATTTTAGAGGCCAAAGTAAGACGAAAATCAAGAATACCAATTTGTTGATTGAGGCTTCGTTAAAAAGTTATTACAAAATTCAATTAAAAAATTTCAAATCATTCTGAAAAAATTATTTTAGGTTGCGGAGATCGATTACAATCATTTTTGGCGAATATACATCTCCTCGAATTTCTACGCACTTTCGAAAAAAAATTCAGAAAGGTAGACAAATTTTTCGGCGAAAAAAATTTCAAATCTTTTTGGAATAATTATTTTCGGTTGCGGGGTTCAATTACAATAATTTTTGGTGAATAGACATACCCCCGAAATCCTGCGCATTTTCGAGAAAAAATTCAGTATGGGCTAAATTTTAAACGTTAATAACTTCGTAACGAAACCTCCATCCACAAATTGATATTCTTGATTTTCGTCTTATTTTGGCCTCTAGAATTTCCGATTCAAATTTTCCCCATAGGTGGCCGAACACCCTGTATAGTGATTTCACGTGACAAATATTCGATCGATTTCGTCGGGTCCTATTAGGCCCGAGTACAGCACTGACGGTGTGCGCATGCGTGTGTGTGATGCAAACGGTGTGGTGGCGTGCCTCTTGGCGAGTCCAATATGGCCGCGCTATGCGTACACGTGGGTTCGTTCGTTCGTTGTGTGCTTTATTACTTGTTTAATATATATCGTTTAATAGTTTTCCGGTTAGATCTGTGCATTCGTAATTAACCTGATCCAACCTCGTCCCTTGCTGATGACCTGACAGGTATGAAAGGATTCCAAATTTTCTAATATTATGTTATTTGTTAGATTAGACATTTTGACTAAATATAACAGTTCGGTGTGTAGTGCTAATAAACGTTCATGAACAGTTCCATACTTGTTCCACGGGCTCTACGTGAAATAATAAAACCGGTTACGTAAGCTTAATGACATAAAGGTCTGCATAACGACGTTGTGAACGTTTTTATCCGAGAAAGAGGAAGGAATGAGAGAAACTTCAACCGCCTTTCGTTTCGAGAATCTACAATGCAAATTCGATCGTTCAGGATGTTAATACAAAATTGGGAAAATTTCGTTCAGGCTCGATTACAAATTTACATAACCGAATATATAGGAATGTGTGTAAAATAAAATTCGTTTCGTCCGTACCTATTTGTCGCTTCGAATACGACTGAATTGCAGTTAGCCATGCATGCATTTTGGAAGATAAAATGTAATTAGCTAGACTTGGAAATTTGGAAATAAATTCAAGGGGACTTTCCTCCTTTTTATGTCGAAGTACGAAATTAAAATCTGTAACAAATTTTCACTTGCCTCTTTACTGAATTTGCATATTTTTTCATACAATTTCATCATGGTCCTCGCTTCACTGCGAACTGTAACACTAAATGTACCACTGAACTTCAGCACTGAATGTTCGTACACTCCGCGGATGAGACACGTCTGCAGTGTGACTCGTCAACGAAGGTCGTAAATCCTCGCCTCGAATAATTTCGACACCAGGAAGATTACGAAGTACTGATATCCCTACGTCCTGTTAAGTCCGTTGGGATTGATTAGGTTAAAATGATCTTCAGTAAAGTGTGACGGAACAAGAATATATTTATTTTGTGAGACACGGTAGGTGTAAATGCAGAACAAACTGGTGTGTGACTGATCGCGAACGTTGACGATATTAAACTTTGTTCGCGGAAATACTTTTGTGGTTATTCTATTGATCTCGTGATATACTTGGAAAACTCTGATCCTCGGCGATCGGGGCCCTGGCTATATACCCCTGATCCCAATTATCTTTTGGTTTTTCTTCGCGCGCGCGTGTCGCGGAACATTCTCGGGCCTTCGAGGTCGAGAGGGGCTTTGTGTACACCGTAGCGATATACTGGGTATATCAAAGTATGAAACGACGGTTTAATGCTTACAAAATCGTTAGCAAACTTTGAAAATATTATTTTTTTCTAAGCGTGCATAGAATAAAATAGGATGATACTTACGCTTTTTATTCGTAGACTTTCGCTCAATATACATATATTTCTCTGTGGTGATGCAGTAATTCTAACACCGACGTCGAATAATTTTAATTTTTAAGGGAAAAATGAAAAAGAAATATTAAACAAATGACAAACTAACGCGACCGAAAATCAAAGTCGGCGAACAAGAGACTCTACTGTCGCGATTTAGAAAGCAAAGAGCTACGATGCTCTGGCAAACATATAAAAATGCACAATTTACACTGATTGGACCTAAAGTATAAACACAACTCTACTCGAAGCAACTGTGCTTCGAAAAACAATTAACTAATCTACGCAACAAACACTGATTCTATCGACCGCATTGCGCGCGCTCACTAACATTTCTGAAAAAAAAATACTGAAATGAGAAATAAGAAATAATTAAGTAATAATTCAGACCTGCTATTTATAGACTTAGAATTAAATTTGACCCATAAAAAGACAAAAATATATAAACCTATATAGGTACAAACACCTCTCTTAAGGGTCATTCCATGCGAAATCGGACACTTTTCGGAGTACCATGTCGGATTTTGTTCTACTTTGTATATGTTGTAGTCTTTAGTGATATATAAACGTATCTCGAAGGATTTTTAAAAATTTTAAAAATTGTTGGTTTTACATCTGTTTGAAATATAGAGCTCCCTTTTTTCAATAAATAATAGCTGCTAAAGTAAAGAAGTTATAAAAATGAAATTTTAGGTACTTGTAGCAGACCCATGGGAGTATCAAATAAAAATTATTTCAATTAATAAAAAAATTTTTTTGACTATTTATTTTGCAATTGTTTACAACAAATGTCATTTTTTTATAGCGGGGACATATTTAAAAATCTGAAAAAAATGGGCATATAGTCCTGTTTGTCCCCTTCACGGACCAAGTTTTAAAAATACGGACACTTTAAAATTGGCCTTATAAAAATTAATTGAATGGAACGCTGCGTCGCGTCGTGGCACGCTGGCTCGACCGGCTAAGTCACGCGTGCCTGCAACAGCCAAGCGACTATACCTGCTATTGTTACACATAGAGTGTTGGACTGCTGGAAGGTGTAACAGTTATTGGACACTCATTCTTTGTCAATGACACTTAGCATTATACACATTTAAGTTGTCAATGTTCAGTGGAAACCACGAGAAGGTGATGAGTATTCTTCCATCGGGAGGCGGGATAGGATATGATGGGATGTAATGGGATTTGGTTCGGTTAAGGAATAATGGTTAAATTGTACGAATGATCATCTACCGGATTAAATTGTTTGTTATAAAATTACTTACCTCATAACAGCTACAACTGTTGATTTTTCACTGTCTGAATACATTCGGGCAGTTAAATGTGTTACTTCTTTGGTTGGAGTAAATGAATGAAAATTGCGTGTTCCACAGATTGTTGTAGCCAGTCCACGCCTTTCCAGCAAGAATTCCGAATGTTTCGTATATTCTTCTGTTGAGCTGAATTCCAAATGTATGTTTTTAATATTGGCAGTTGCCCAATCAAATAATTTTTGTGGTGTCGTTATCTGGTCTTCCAACGGTCTTTGTAAACTAGCTCGAGCAGCAAGGCGTTTTAAAGAACCACCAATACCATCGCATGCATTTTTGCCATGCGATGTTGCAAAGTAATGCCATTCGGCGTTGATTCCAAAGTCTTCAAAATGGAAATTGAGATTTAATAAATTATATTTATTTTTATACTGTGATGATGCTCGGTCAGAAAAATATTTGATTTTCTTGATAGTTGTGCCATGTGTTTCCTTCAAAAATTCCACTAATTTCTTCTGGTATAAATGGACTGCAGTGCTGTCATGTTGGAGACAATCCGAAATAATTACAAAATTTTCATGTTTTAAACAATTATCCACCTAATAATATGCAATGAATGTGTGTATTGTCACCTGTTTGTTGGACCAATGATAATTTTGGATTTCGTCTTGGATAACGAAGGAATAATTTTCCGCAAAATCGCCGACGACAACAAATTCATCAGGTCCTACATTTTCTTTAGAATATTTAAAAAAGCTGCTTTGACTTCTTGCAATAAAATCGTGAATTTGCAACTTTGGCAATCGGATTTCTAATTCATCTACAAACTGTGTTGCTGTATATTCAACATTTTCTAAATTGGACCTGTCAGTATTTGTCCACTGACAGCACGAAATGGATACAACACAATGTTGCTCGAATATTTTTTGCAGTTTGTTGCGGATAGGGCCAAATCCTGGACAATTTTTGCACTTATTTAGATTGTAAGATTCACTCGACACTTCGCAACGCATATTTAATAACATTTCCTTGTATGTTACTGGAAAGTCAGAAGATGCTGGAAATAATTTTTGCAGTCTGGCACCAGCGAGCAGTAATTTCACATTTTGATGGATTACACATACACATATAGAATGTGTTCCACTGGTTCCTGCTAACACACACTCTTCAGGTCGAAGATAAGAAAATTTACTGAATCCAATTTTCATTGTTGGATTCCGATCTTTAAAAAATGAATATAATTCTTTTAAATTATTAAGGAGCAAACGTTTTTGGACCTGCATTTTGAAACCGTCTCTTTTGACAGAGACGAAGTCTTTTTTCCCCGGTCATTATTCGACTTACTTCGTCATTACAATAGAATGATTGTACCGCTGATTCAGTATGCTCTGGTAATGGCGCTCCTTTCTTTTTATCAAGATAGGACAAGATACCCTTTTCTTCATGTAACTGTTTTGCCACAATTGCCATATATTTTGAACATCCTATTGCCTGTATCATTTGTCTAATGCTGCAAGATTTGGGAAGAATAGTAAGCAAATGTAACTGCTCATTATAACTGGTCAACGCACTGGATTTTTCTCTCAATTCGGGTAGCACTTCTTCGCAAAAATAATCATGGTCATCATCGGAAACGATGTCCATTAATTTCCGTTTCACCGTTGTTTGTATCGAATGCAATTTTTGTTTTGTAGAAATACGCGACGACAAATGAATAGAATTGATCGGCGACTGATTTAAAACGTTTAACGTTTTATTCAGTGTTTCAATAATTATTGTTTTTTCAACGCACTTTGCCACATCGTTATCCGCACTTTCATCGTTGTCACTATTATTATAATTTAAAATTTCCAATGACGTAGTTGAAGGTCCAGGTATCGGTTCCTCCACAATGTTTTCACTTTCGTAATCACGTTCACGACTGCACTGTAATCGACAACCATTACAAATAAACTCTCCAACCTGGAGAATTGGGCACTTATTTTTTAATGTTTCTGTGACACGTCTAGTATCCTTGCAATACTTGTGATGATTTGGTATCGCAAAAGGATTACAACATCTTGTTCGCACCATTGTTGATTTTTACGAAGTCTTTTTCAAGACGATTGAACTTTGAGTTTTCACGAAATGATTTCTTTGACGATCGAACGACAAGTGATCGAAGTTTCCGGAACCCGTTTCCTCCTCAGCTCGAACCCTCTCCGACACGCGGTTTTGGGGGAGTCAACCGATTTCGCATTGACTTTTGCGATCGATTGATTGGCCATCGACTTGGGGAAGGAGGATCTATTTTCCTGCCCCGTTTAGGCGGAAAAACTCCTCCCTCACACCCGAAGGAAGAATCCCAGGTCACCCTGGACGAGGGTGACCGAGGTTTCCTCCCTAAGTCGAAGACCGCATTAATTTTGCCGAGGAAAAAACGGGACTACGGATTAAGATGCGTCAAGTACTTACCTGCACGTGGCTTGCTGCTGTTTTACGGCTATATTGTTCCACGAGTTGACAATGGTTGTTGTAAAAGACCGTGCAACCCGCGGAACAATATAGCCCTTCGCTGGTCAACTCGGGCCTAGCGATTTTGGTTCGACAAAGCGCTTGTTTAATTTACGATGAAATTTTCCAGATGCGGAATATTCGAAGACTTTTTCGACTTAGTCTCAGTTCCGCATCTGGCAACATAAAAGAGCGGAAAAACCCGAGATGACCGAACGGGAACAGTTGCAACAGTACTGAAAAATAGGGGCAAGAACCCGGGAAATCCCACCCTTGGTAGGATTCAATAGGTTTATGAATCAGCAAAAGAAATGCAGGATGACTCAAAACACAGGTATTAACAGAAAAATATTTGCAGCAATTAATGTTAACGGTAAACAGTGAGTGTCCTGCTAGACCTTCCAGCAGTCCAATACTCTATGTGTAACAATAGCAGGTATAGCCGGCTTGGCTGTTGCAGCTAATATTAAGCTAGCAGCGCCACGATTTTTTTGAAAACGGTAGGAGGTACAAAATTATTATTTGTGGTACAAATTAGTACAAAATAAGTACTAAATATTCCACTAGGTCCGATGTGATTCTGCTGCTTTGGTCCTGCTAGCTTAAGAGAGGTGGTACAAACTCACTTGTTGTAATGAAGTTGATTTCCCCAATATTCTATTTCGCGTCCCTTCCAGTCGAACTCGACAATCAAAATCTTTTGCAGCAATAAAACACATATCACATATCAATCGATAGAATAACCATGTTTTTTTTCATAATTTTTAATTGAGCAGAACGGGGGATATTAAGAATAAACCAAAACATGATTTTCACCCTGTAATTACCCCTATAGTAGAGATACCGGGTTGAAACTCTGTGAAAAGGCGTTTTTTCGATCCACCTATCGAGTGGTATTAACCCCGTTCAATTTGGTTTGGGGGCACTTTTACCATGCTTATTCCGCTAGACCCTTTACAACTGCGCAATATAAACTGACTCGACCATCGCGTCTAAAATATAAACGAAACTCTACTTGAAGCTATACTGCGCTTCGAAAAACAATTAACTAATCTACGCAACAAACACTAATTCTATCGACCGCATTGCGCGCGCTCACTAACATTTCTGAAAAAAAAATACTGAAATGAGAAATAAGAAACAATTGAGTAATGGCACAGACCTGTCTATTTATGGATTTAATACTAAATTTTAATGCGAAATCGATAAAGAGACACAAATATGTCGAAATATATAGATTTATACTATCTTAATATGACAAAGTAGATTCTGTAAATATTCGATTCTAAATTTCTTCGATTTGAGATTTCTACGCAACATGGTGTCTATTGTATGCCGGTCGCGTTCCTTCGAGTCGAATTGTAGCAATCAGTCGGCAATTGCAATAAAACAGACATTACGTTCAAATGCATTAAAATCAATGTATCTGTATGCTAATTACGCGTCAACTGAACCCGAAACATGATCTATGTGTTGATAATTTCGTTTAGGATATCACAATTGACAACGATTACATACAGTGGGAGACTAAAGTATTCGTACACTTGGAGTATAGAAATATAAGCAACAATATTTTCTATATTATTAATTATATTTGTCGTATATGTTGCGACAACACTGGTATGGTTGGCTCACGACGGAGAAGTATAAGCTGGTTGGTTTTTTAAATTATTTATTGCGTGAAGTGCGATTGAAGTCCACGGCGGGGAACTTTGACAATGGTTGTTTGGATCTTACTGATCTTCGGATTTTAGAAGTAATCTCTTTCGGATTTTTTAGAGTGATCTCGTTCGTAGCTCGCGGGCTACCTTATATACCTAATTTTGGTGGGTGGAGACGCCGGAGTCGGAATAGAAAATTGGGAGTGGTTTATCAGGATTGGCTAGTTGGGAAAAATGTAGGCTGGGACCTAGGAAAAGGAATGGAGGTATGCATAGGGCTGTTTTGGAAAAGGAAAGTCGGTTAAGAGGACACCAGGGTAAGTGAAAACATGTGGGAAATATGGGTGGTCGAGCGGCGCCTCCAACCACCTAGCCGACGTCTGGCCTTGAGGGTACCACTTGCCCAGGCGACGAAAACTGCCTAATGAACAGGCGAGCAAGTGGTTGGGCCCTAACACTTGGGCCTACCCTACGTATTTTATTGCGTCGCGACGCACAGTGAGCTGGATCAGAAATTTTAGTGACATTTTAGTATGACTTTCGAACCATTAAAGATATCGAAGTGCGGTTTGCACAGAAAAATATTACAAAATTCTCCCGTTTTAATAATGTACAGAATATTTTGTAATTACTTCTACTATGTCTAATTAATTTTATATTTGTGTTTATTTAATTGGTCTTTGCAATGTTTTAAATGTAATTGTTTCCCACACATGTAGCGAAATAAACCAGAAGTGTATTCCTTATTTTATATACAGGGTGGGGCATTTTAAACAGATCACCTGAATAACTCGCTTGTTTTTGAAGTTATGGGCTAAGTTCTGCTGTCCTTATTTGAGTAATTGTAGAGCTTCAGGATCTAATATTTTTCTTTTCCTTTTGTACGAGTTTAATCTCATTGCTGATATGAGTGGATCAGATGTTAGTAGTAGTCTGTGCAAGATGTCTTCATTTGTTGCAGTTCTTGAAATTTTCCTGCTCTTGTAATTCCGAAACTTTTTAAAGTCTTTATGTTTTGTTTCCTGGGCTTCTTCTGACAATTATCCAATAGGAAGCAACGCATGTTTTATTATTTCTGTACCGTGTATTAATAGTTTATGAACGGAGGCTGGCATATAATACCAGCCATAATGGTTGACGAAATACTTTGCGGTACTTTGGGTGTATGCATGGAACTTGTCAACATCTATTGCATATGGAGACGAAATTACTTGTAGTATGATATGAAATTTTTTAATTAGTGTGATATCAATTCCGGTAATTTGTGCAGAGATTTCTGGATTGGAAAAGAATCGCCTTGCAGTATTACCATCGTTAGATGAACCCCATCCCTGCTTTACATAATCAATTAACAAACCCGTTTTTTCTTTAAACTGTTCTTGTATATGTTCTTTTCTTTCCTGTCGAATCTTCTTTGTTTCCGGGGTATTAGCCATCCATTTTTTAAATGGCAAATTATACGAAATATGTAAAAGGCATTCGAAGCATCGAATCCAAGCATGAAGCGATGACAGTCCAAAAGAATAATTTTCCGTAGCACAAAGCTTAGAATTGACGAGGTCCAGATTATTCATTTCAATTGGCGAGGCATTGCATATATAGCAACGCATTGCTGATTTGGTATTTGTGATGGCATTACAAATTTTATTGTCTACCATGGTTAAAGTCATGGCATACTCTACAGAAATATTATTTATTTGAATTTCACTGTTTATTCGATGGATTTCCTTTTCTATTGTTTCTTGCGATTCTTTTATGAATTCAAATTTAATGGGCCTGCAAAACCATGATGATGATGGACAAGGATTTATCCATATGTTTTCAGAAGTTATTTTATTTTGTAATTTTAGTGGAACCATACTTGAAACAAAAATATTATCCTCGTTTATCTGATTTGTTTGTATCTGCTTATATCTTGGCTGCCCTGCAGCTCCATCACACCCCCATTTACACGTTAATAAAAATTTTGCATTTCCACTTACATTTCTTACATTTTTTAATATTCTCATTGCCGTGTGATCTAATAAGCTTTGTAAGTTTACTTTTCCATACCCTTCATTTATTTCAATAGTGTCCTTCGGCGGATAACAATTTCTTTTCTCTGTCTGTATCTTGTAGTATGACGGCCACGGGTTATTATTCAATTTAATCGATTCATTTCTAACGATGGAGTATTGGTGTTTTGAAAGATCTGCAGATACAAATGTGCTTAAGGCTTTTTCTGGTGTGAACATATTTTTTTTTAAACTCCTATTTTTGAGAATAGTTTCTAGATTTTGATTTTGTAATAAATATTGTAACATACGCGATTGTTTATGCATTCCATGCTTTCGTAGGCTCATTTTTACTGCACTCAATAGTTCTTCCAAAGAAAAACTATGTACTAAAGATTTTGTTCTACGAATTTTTTCTCTCTTGGTGCACTGAGAGTATAATTTTCTTCCTTTATAAATTTGGACAGTCGACGGTTTTGCTGCTACTGGTTTCGATCTTTGTGAGGTTGATGGAATTTGTGTCAATATATCATTTGGATACATAAAATCCTTCTCCAACCAGGTCTTATTTCGCTTTAGAAATTGCAGTTCTATATAATGCGATTGCACCCATTTCATTTTTAATTTTGACGTAAATTTTTTTAAACTGATTTTCAGTACACTCGAAGTTTCTGCACAAATATTGGCATTTTCACAAATTTTTTGATATAGGAATCCATAATCATCTATATCTTTAGACATATTTTTTAATGTAAAAAATAAATCTCTATTTGTACGGTATCCCTCCATTGTTTAATGTAAAAGACAACAAACACTTCCGTAACAACAGTAATGAAGAAAACTCGGAATACAATTTGTTACACACGGAATAAACTTAACTGAACTCAAAAGAATACATGCACTAAACATAAACTATACAAAACACAACTGTAAAAAGCGAATATTAAACTGAATAAAAGAACGAAAAAACTAGACTACGGAAAAAATATTTTTAATGTGCAGTTCACTATGCAGTTCGATGGTTCTGTTCCAACTGAATGCAGAAAAAAAATAAAACAAACGTTTGTGTCAATCGTCCTGTTTTGTTCCTATGATCTCTAAGAGGAGAGCGAACAGACACTTGAAAGTGGTATAGATTACATTGCTTTTGTTTAAAACAGACGAACGTTCTCTACAATGCATTATTTTTACATTTAGCTTTACCTACTTATACACATCAACTTATTACCTAAATAGCTATACAGGGTGTTCGGCCACCCCTGGGGAAAAATTGTAATGAGGGATTCTAGAGGCCAAAACAAGACGAAAATGAAGAATACCAATTTGTTGATGGAAGCTTCGTTAAAAAATTATTAACATATAAATTAAAAAATTTCAAATCGTTCTGGAAAAATTATTCTCGGTTGTGGGGGTCAATTACAATCATTTTTGGTAGATAGACATACTCCCGAAATCCTGCGCATTTTCGGGGAAAAAATTCAGTACGGGCGGAACTTTAAATATTAATAACTTTTTAACGAAGCCTCCATCAACAAATTGGTATTCTTGATTTCCGTCTTATTTTGGCTTCTAGAATCCCCCATTAAAATTTTTCCCAGAGGTGGCCGAACACCGTAGAGTACCGATGATGGCTACCGACCCCGCGTAAGATTACATGACACCAATAACTTTGAACATTAATAATTCAGAAAGGTGGACGAAGGTGGTTACGATTTTTATATATTATCTAAAAGAAAGTATCCTGAAAACATTGAGATATGTTAGAACGTGGGACAACTTGGGACTCAAAAGATATTCCTTGTCAATTGTAAAAATATTGACAATTTTCTGTAGTACATTCAACGTTACGTTCCTAGTATACTAAATAAAATAACTTGAGTTGTATTTAATATTTTGTAATGGAAAATAATGCTGTTTATTGTAGAAAAGAAATGAAGAAAAAACATTAAACGAGATCGTCACAATACCGTGACAAAGAAAGTACATTTTTCGAGCGTCAAACGTACATTTGAAAATGTTAAACTTTAACAGTTCAATACAGCTATAATTTATAGTTAATTTCACAAATTCTTTAGTTTTTAAGGTCAGTAGATATTTGAAAGACGATACCAATTGATTAAAAATCGATATGTGAAAGTTCATTTTTCGGTAAAATGTCACTAAAATCTTCGATCCAGCCCACTGTGCGACGGGACGCTCGAGGGTCTGCGACGCAACAATATTCAAACATAATACTTATAACAACAAATGACGGTCAGAAATCGCTGGGACAAAAGTATTTATACATTTAATTTTCTAAATTAATATTTTGTAGGATAGCCCTTCGGGCGAATTACTTGTAATCTATTAGGCATTAACAACACTAAACTTTTTACGAAGTCTGGTTCTATGTATATTATATCATTCTGTTTTTAATATTTCTTTTAAGTGTTCTTTACTTGTTATATCGTGTTTTCGTACATTTTTTTCAAATTTCGCCCATACGTGCTCGATAGGATATAAATCACACGATTGTGGAGGACTTATTAACATGTGGGGAGTATTATACAGGGTCATTGAATCCGGAGCATGTTCCTTGTTTTAAATATTTGGCGGCCCCCCGAGGGGGCTGGGTATTAATGGAGAAGAAGTTCTACGTGACCTCTCTCCGCCGCCATGCAGACCTTGGCACGTTTAGCGACGCTCTGTTGCACCCTCCGAAGCGTCTCGGGGGTGACGGTCGCCACGGCCGCATGGATACGCCCCACCACTTCCTCCTCGGTTGTGACAGGGTGCCGGTACACCTCGTTCTGCAACAAATAATAAAGAAACGCAATGTTAACAGGAATATGTACGTTAAAGGTTGGAGGTGTTACGAGCCAGGGCCGTGCAGCGCGCGTGGCCTGCGAGTGCAAGAGAGAGTACGGAATATGGTATCAATTTGTTAATTAGGTGCACGGACGAACTCGATGCAAGATCGGGGAGCCGCTAGGATAGTTGATAACGAGGACGAACCTGATGCGAAATCAGGGAGCCTCTAGGATGGAGTCACTTACGGACGAACCTGGTGCGAAACCAGGGAGCCGTAGGAGGGTGTAATGTCGTGAACGAACCCGATGCGTAATCGGGGAGTCACTAGGATGGTTGATAACGGCGCAGACGAACCCAATGCGAAATCGGGGAGCTGCTAGGAGGTTGGAACAAACGCAGACGAACTCGATGCGTAATCGAGGAGCTGCTGGGAGGTTGGATAAATCACAGACGAACCTGATGCGTAATCAGGGAGCTGTAGGATGCGGACGAACCTGGTGCGTAAGCAGGGAGCCGCTAGGATGGTATTAGATTGCGTGGACGAACTCGATGCGTAATCGAGGAGCCACTAGGTTGTAAGAATTTGTATTTGGGTTAAGGATGTGTTAATTGACCTCGTAACTTCAATTATTAAATATAATATAACCCGAGCGGTAAAGTTATATTATTGTGGGAACGTTTAACTAACAATAATCGCTTTATATAATGATGGGTTAGAGAAGATAAGTAACTCTGATTTAATAATGAAACTAGATATATTCTTAAAACAAACAAGAAAGATACAAGTGTTCTGTGTATGTTTGTCGCGTCCAAAGAATAATTATAAATACCTAAAATGTTGTTGCTCGGTGTTGACGCACTGGCGTTGCGGGGGTAAGTCGGTTGAAGCTAAAGGCCGTAATAGAATTTATGCCGGTTTACGGATTCTATATGGTTTAATATTGATACGAAAGGGTACTGTAGCCCGATCTCACTAGATATAACTGACTATCAAAATCGTAGACGCGTAACGAGAGACGTGACGTTGACTCTAAACATGACGATACGATTATGATCCCCAGAGTAATGAAGTCTCGGGGTTTATATACCCAAAAATCTGTGGGGGTGGATTGAAAAGTACGTTAGAAATTACCGCATTCGGTATTCTCCGAATTGTGTTAATTACCGGGCTACTGTATCTCGGCGGAAGTGACCCCCATTCCAAAGGTTAGATACGTAGCAGGGCGATTTCCCAATGCACGCAAGTGGCAAGAAAAATTTGAGGGACGAAACGTTCGGCATACGTAACAGGGATAAGAAGAAACAATTAACACACCTTCAAATGCCCCCAGAAGAAAAAATCCAGCGGATTCAAATCCGGGGAGCAAGGGGGCCACGCAACAGCACCGCCACGGCCGATCCACCTTTCAGAAAAGGTGTTGTCAAGGTATCGGCGGACATGTGCGGCATAATGGGCCGGAGCTCCATCATGCTGGAAAATCATATTCTTCCGGATTTCTAATGGAATTTCTTCCAAGAGACCCGGAAGAACATGTTCCAGGAAGTTCTGGTACACTGGACCGTCCAATTTGTGAGGCAGAAGGTACGGTCCAACGACGAACTCCCCACAAATGCCCACCCATACGTTGACGGACCACCGGTGCTGTGCTGCGCGTGGGCGAATCGCAACCGGATTCTCATCGTCCCACACGTGTGCATTGTGGGCATTGAAGCACCCTTCTCTTGTGAAGAGTGCTTCATACGTCCACAAAACACACGCGGTGAACGACGGATTCCGTCGGATTTCCCCCAACACCCACCGCGAATAATTCATCCGCTGGAGATAATCCCCGGGGAGCAAATGTTGGGCCCGTACGTATTTGTACGGGTGCATGCTGGAGCGGCGCACGATCCGGTGCACCGATCAGCGGCTTACGCTGAAATAAAATTTAAAAAACCATTAAATAATGCACGCGCAAATTCAACGTTGAATCAATTTTGCCGTGTGTCTTACCTCGATCTGCGGCTGACCTCGCGTACACTAACCGTGCCGTCCCGACAAAAATCTCCGAGTATCTCGTCCGCCCATGCCGTGGAAATTTGACACGCGCGACCCACGTCGTGATGCACGGGTTGAAATGAGCCACTCGTGTGGAGCCGACTCGCGAGCCTGCGAAAACAGTTCGCGGTCGGCGGGTTTTCGGTGGGGTAGACTGTGTGATAGGCGCGGGCTTCTTTCTCCGCGTTTCCACCGGACTGCGCAAACACGAAGAACATCTTGTAATGCTCCTGGTTTGTACGCACCATTTCGTGTGTCCTTTGCTGTCGATAAACGCTGAGGTAGGGGAGACCGGGGCTAGTTGACTAACTTTTAACATATTTAATTATGATAAATGAACCATTGTTATTTTATTCACTTATTGTATACCAATAGTTTACACATTTACTAAGGTATACAGTGTAATTTTTAAAGCCGCTTTGATTAAATCTAAGTTGTAGTTTTTATCACATTTATGCAGGTGTGAGCAATAAGTCAACAAACCCCGGCTTTGGGGTTAGTTGACTTATACGACGGGGTTAGTTGACTTGACATTTACTTTTAAGTTTTAAACAAAAACTAATAAACAAACAACATTTATTTTTTATACATATTAATTATAACGCTGAATTTTATTTATAAATCGTCATTTGAATTTCAATTTATACAAACGTAAAATATTTTATTTAAACCGATACACTTCTCGTGAGCCCATTTGCTGCAACGTGTGCATTGCACCCACTTATCACCACGAACGCTCTTACTATACAGTTCGTCGCATATTAAACATTCAGTATCATCTTCTGATACTGAAATCGGATCTCTGTTGGATGATGTGGATGCTGTGGTACTTAATTTCCGAAAAAGAGATTTTCGTGCGCTTTTAGTCCTGTTTCTTACAATTATATTTCTTTCTCGCGGGCATTTCTTTTCTTTAATTTTTTCTTTTTCTTGTTTCAGTGCTTCTTTTAGCGGTGTATCCGTCAAAATGGCACTGCGTCTCTTTCTTCTCGGTTTTCTAGTATTCTGTCGTGCAGCTGCTTTCGGAAATGGTCTTACTTCTTCTGGACCGAATGTTTTATTTCCTTCTTCGTTTTTATTGATTTTATTTTCATCTTCTTTCGCGTCAGGTGGGCATTCATTTACATTTGCGTTTACTGTAGGTAGCTCTTCAGTGTCAATTATCAATTCTGTATTTTCATTGATGGGAGCAGGTCTGTCTGTTACATATGAAGTTAAAAAATCACTATCAGAAAAAATGTTATCATTAAAAGGGCAAATTCCGGTTTTTTGAAAGCCAGCCATTATATTCACTGGTGGTGTAGCAGCTAATGGTAAAACTGTTTTTATAATTCCAGGTATGTCATATATAGAAAATGTTTTACCAGGATTATTTACCATCCAATTATCAATAGCAGAATTGGTATATTTTTTTAGTGGTCCATAAACACTTTTATCTAATGGTTGCAATTTGTGCGAACAATGCGGTGGAAACGATAAAACCGTGATGCCATTTTCTTTACAAATATCTAAAGCGGTTATCGAAAGGTGAGAATCGTGATTATCGAGCAACAAAAGGATGGGCCTTTCCTTCGTGCATTTCGTGTGATGAACAAAATGCTTAATAAATTTTACAAAGTGTTCTTCCTTCATCCATCCAGATGGATTGGCATCACCCAAGCTTCCGGTAGGCGCGTCTCTAATAAAATGATTCCGGTAATTCACTCGTGGAAAAATAAAAAAAGGAGGAATTGTGTTTCCACTTGCGGATACAGCAACAGTGAGGGTTACAAGTGTTCCTCTTTCGGCTGACACTAATTTACCAATCTGTTTAACCTTCCAGCGGGCGCGCTGTCGTAAAATTTACGACAGAAGTGCCTAATCGCTTCCTACACTTTTACCACTTAATCGCGAGTATCGAGCTCCCAGCTGTCGACTGTCAGTATGTTCAGGGTCGGTACAGCGAGCGGGATTAGGCTTTCAAGACATTTTTACTTGATAAATTAGGATACGGTCATTAAGGAACCTCCAAACTCTACACGGGACTTGGAATCCTTGGAGCTCTTCCTTGCCTCAATAGCGATTGACGTATCGTAAACCCGCGTTGGCGTACAGCTGCGGACCACCGGGGTCTCGCGGTCGTTGGGCATTTCCCAAAAAGTTAATAATAATGCAGCGTTCTCGCTCACTCCTGCATGGTCTACCTGGATACTGGACGGCAGGGTGGGCGGAAATGCTGCAAATTGTTAGGAACCGCCCTGCCAAGGTGACGACGATGAAGATTGGCTTGACCAATCCTCCCTCCGGTAGGCAATGTTCGTCGTTGTCACCTTGGCAGGGGAAACCGAGGTTTCCCTATGGGAAAATTCAGGACGGAGGAGCAGATTAATTTCGACAACTAACATCGTCAATAGTTAGTATCGAATATTTGTTCGTGGCCGAAACACAGTATCTCAAAGATTACAGACGTATCGCGTGCGCGCAGTGTTGAAGTGATTGCAAGAAGTGTTTGCTATCCGAGAAATTTTCGTTGAACGTAAATTTTACGACACGCGCCTTCAAGTGTAAGTATATTATATAAACTACTTTTTTTCTAATTTCTTCCTCATTTATATCGTTTCTTTTATAGCTAAAGGTATTTTTTCATTTCAGACGTGCCCCATTATGGATTGTAGGCCGCTTACACAAAATGAGCGAGAAAAAATCGCTCAAGATTTATTCGATGAGCCAGAACAAGATAATGAGACTTACTTTCCCTCGAGTGACAGCGAGTTTTCGGAAGAAGAAATCGAGCAACAAACTGAACAGAGTGCTACCGAACAAGAAAACACTTCAGACGAATCTGAAGAAGAGGACCATGAAGAAACCATGGAAGAATTTTTCATTGGAAAAAATAAATCAACGAAATGGCGTAAGACAACATACCGTGTTTCTGGGAAAACTAAGGGTGTAAACGTAGTCACGATACCCATTGGTCTGACTCATCGAGCACGCGGTATTGAAAATGAACTGGATGCGTTCTTCCAAATTATCGACATCTCTATGATTGACGACATTTTGAAGCACACAAATATGCATATCGATCAGCTTAGAGTTGATCATCAATACTCTAGAGATCGGGACTGTAAACACATCGACAGGAATGAATTTATGGCATACTTGGGTCTACTATATTTGATCGGTATAAAAAAATCTCACCACGCAAATGTGAAAGAGATCTTTTCCAGTGACGGTACCGGAATTCAAATAGCAAGAGCTGTCATGAGTTACAAGAGATTTCTCTTCATCACCCGCTGCCTGAGATTCGATGACAAGAATTCCAGAATCGAAAGGAAGAAAGTTGACAAACTGGCAGCAATACGTGACTTCTTCCAAGCTTTCGTCAACAACTGCAAATTATCATTCAACTTGAGCGAATATACTACGATCGATGAGATGCTGCATCCATTTAGGGGTCGTTGTAGCTTCATCCAATATATTCCTAGTAAACCAGCGAAATACGGGCTGAAGATTTTTGCGTTATGTGATGCCAAAAGTTTTTACACATCCGTTCTAGAAATATATTGCGGAAAACAACCCGATGGACCATTTGCGGCCTCTAATACCCCAATAGATATTGTAAAGCGGCTAGTCACTCCGATAGAAAATTCAAAGCGGAATTTGACTATCGATAATTGGTACACAAGTGTACCACTCGCTGATTATTTGCTAACAAAAAAAATAACGGTTTTGGGCACAATGAAGAAAAACAAATCTGAAATCCCAAAACAATTCTTGCCAGACAAAAGCAGGACTGTTCAATCTACTATTTTCGGTTTCCAAAAGGACAA
Source organism: Colletes gigas (assembly GCF_013123115.1). NCBI lineage: Eukaryota > Metazoa > Arthropoda > Insecta > Hymenoptera > Colletidae > Colletes > Colletes gigas. The sequence goes on from NW_025106675.1 coordinate 1,486,091, forward strand.
AATGTTAGTGTCCTATGTACCTCGGAAAAATAAATCTGTAATATTGCTCTCAACATTACATGACGACAACGAAATGGATCCCGACACCAAAAAGCCTCAGGTTATACTGGACTACAACGAAACCAAAGGCGGAGTGGATACTGTCGACAAAATGTGTGCCGCTTACTCGGTGTCTAGAATAACAAGAAGATGGCCATGTGTACTTTTCTACACTCTGATGAATATTGGCGGCATAAATGCTCAAATTTTATACAAATTTGCCTGTCCAGCAAAGGCTCCTAAGCATCGAAGAGTTTTCCTGCAAAATTTGGCATTCAGCCTCATGAAAGAGCATCTTATCTTCAGATCAACTCTCAGACATTTACCTCAAGATGTAAGTGCTTTTCTCAAAGTGAATTACGGCCGGAGTGTTGAACCGATAACAGAAGAAGAGAAAAGAAACCCTTCAAAACGCGGTGTGTGTCGGTCATGTGCTTTGGAGAAGAAAAGATCCTCAGCATCAATGAAGTGTTGCCGTTGCCACTCGTTTACGTGCAAGAACCATTCTACAGTTGAGGTGATTTGCAACATTTGTAACGATGAGAATGCTGATTCTGATCAATAGTCGATGAAATAGATTGTTTTAAAATATATACATTTTTGAAGCGTTGTTTAGTTTGTTTTATTCACGAAAATCAAATATATTCTTTTTAAAGTACTGTCATATACCATTTTTCACATCCTCACAACAATTTCCCAACGTTTATGTAAAAAAAAAACGCCATTTACATGAAGACGTTACACACGTAAAATTTACGACAAGCGCCCGCTCCAGGGAAATTTCACAACGCGCCCGCTGGAAGGTTAAAGCCACGTCGAGCTATAATTTTATCTGGCTTTTGCACTGTGGTTATACCCGTCTCATCAACATTCCATATATCCTTAGCTTCAAGACTAAGTCGATTATACACTATGTTTAAATTTGAAAAAAACATTTCTACGTTTGTTTTATTAAATGAGGTGGCTCTTGATAAGCTTGTTGCTTGTGGGCATCTTAAAGATAAGCTATTGTTTCGTTTAATAAAAGAAGCATACCAATCTGGCCCTGCCATTTTATTCTTGGTCCAATTATTTGGAATTTGAAGTTTATTCGAAACTGCATATTCATAAGCAAATTTTCTAAATTGCTTCGGCGTCAATCCGTAATAAATATCCGATGCTTGTTTTAAATAGTCAGATAAAAGATTCTCTGCTTCTTGAGAAAAAACTTGTCTCCCATTAAAATAACCAACACGGTTTAATGCAATTTCACCGGTTGTTAATTTCGCCTTTTTAACATAGCGTTCAAGCGTTTTTTGTGAAATTAAAAAATCTTTAGCGACGCTATTAATGCTTCTACATTCATTTATAACGATTTTGACTGCCCGCAAAATAATATCTGTCGGTGTTTTTCCCTTATCAGTTTTTCGTTTGTAATTCCTCATGTTGATGCCTGAAAGAAATTGATAATTATAATGGGCAAAGCAAAATACAAATAAAACAAAAACAATATCCGGGGTTAGTTAACTAAGTCAAATAACCCCGAACATGATTAGTCAAATAGTCCCATTCGACATCTTTAACATTTTGGTTGCTTTATATCAATAACCTTTACGCATTGAATAAAGTAAAAACTGCAAATTATAGCCAACATATCACACTTCTGTTAAATATTTATAAAAAAAATATTAAGCTGTACTTACTAGATAAAAATTTATAAATTGTCAGAAGGAAAATATTTACTTACCGCTATCGTTTTTGAATATTTCGCTCTCACTGATGTAAAATGCAAAATATTGTCACGGTAACAAACTACATGATGGTTTAGACCAGTGGTTCCCAAACTTATTTGGCCTACCGCCCCCTTTCCAGAAAAAATATTACTCAGCGCCCCCTGGAAATTAATATTTTTTAAATTTAAAAACAGAAAGATGTATGTATTACTGTTTCTACCTTTTTCGTAAAATATAGTAAAGAAAGGTGTAAATTAGAAACATTGAAGTTTGAAATTATGAAACTATTTATTGAACTCAGAATAGAATGATAATACAAAAAAAGTTAAAACATTCGAAATCATCTTAATGAGAAGGATGAACCTGGTATCCTGCTACCAATTTAGTAATCCTCGGCTCTATTTTCGTCAGCAGTAATCTTAAATCACCGCGATTGACTATTTGCAATCGGTTTCTTTTTTTTGTTAATAAATTGGTTACCGCACTGAATCCACGTTCCACTAAATATGTTGAAGGAAATGCAATTAAGAACTTTTGAATTGCAGCCCATATTTCAGGATAAGTCGTAGGGATCTCCTTTTGCAACCAGAATTGTTGGTAGCCGCTTTTGAATGTAAATTTCAATTCATCATTTGTAGTTACTTCCATCAGTTCTTCTTGTAACTGTGGAGATTCTTCTGTGTTTGCACTTGAAAAAGGATCCAAAATCCAATCAGGTATGTCCATTTTCAAAATATCATCAAATCGTTGATTAAAATCTGAATGGAGAGCATCCAAGTGCTCACAATAAGAAAGTATGTCTTCATCTTTTTTTTCTGCTCCTGATAAATTTGGAAACTGGCTGAATTCCCCTCGTCCAAAATTTCGTTTGTACAGAAGAAGCTTTGTTACAAATGCAAAAATAACAGATTTTGTTTTTATTAAATTCAGTTCATCACCTTGAAGCTGAAGATTGCTTTCATTAAATTTTTGAAACAAGTCTGTCAAGTAAGCGATGTCACTTTTGGATTGAATTAAATTGGATCGTAAAGCATCATTTTTATCTTTCAAGAACTCCAGCACCGAGTTGAACAGCTTATAAAACCTATCTAAACAGGCACCCTTTGATAACCAACGAACTTCTGTATGAAGCAGCAAACGATTAAATTTTTCATCGTTTTCAATACAAAGCTGTTTAAATAATCTGTCATTCAATGACTTGCTTCTGATTGTGTTGATAGCTTGAATTACATATTGTAATGAATTATGTAGGCGTGCACTTAAATTTTTGGCAACTAGATGTTGACGATGGATGATACAGTGTACTGTGAATGCATTCGGCACCTCCTTTTTTAAATATGCAAGAAAACCTCTGTAGCGCCCTACCATCGCTGGAGCACCATCTGTGGCTACTGATAAGATATTACTCAGAGGTATTTCTTTTTCTTTAAAAAACTCATCCAATGCATGAAATATTGATTCTCCTTTAGTATCAGTTTGCAAATATTTAGCAAATAATAATTCTTGGCAAATTTGTTCTTCCTTTGTGAACCGCACGTATGCTAAACATAAAGCTTCATTTCCTAACAAAGTTGACTCATCAAGTTGAATAGAAAACCGAGATGTTTTTAAATAGCCACACAATGAATCTTCAACATCTTGAGCCATTTCATCAATTCTTCTTTGCACTGTATTATTGCTCAACGAAATTTTCTTGATAATATCAGATGCTGGTTTGTGTAGCACAGTACGTATTATTTCACTTATAGCCGGTATAATTAGTTCTTCACCAATAGTATGAGGTTTTCCTGATTTGGCAATCATTAACGAAATATTGTAAGAAGCAAGCAAGCCATCGTCATCTTGTGTGGTTGCGGTTGAAAAGAGTTTTGCCAATGTTAGTTTCATAAATTTTTCTTTTAGTGTTCGAAAATAAGATAAATCCTTATCTTTTTTATCACCATGAATTTTAGTCAAATGTTCTTGTAGTCTGGAAGGCTTCATAGCTTCGTTTGATAAAACTTTCTGGCAAATCAGGCACATTGGTAATGTATTGTTTACAGGCGACTCAATAAAGCCATATTTCAAATATTCGATATTATATTGTCTACATTTTTTTTTTGGTTGAGCCATTATTATCTGTAGAAAAAAATAAAATTTTTATGGAGGTATTTTTGATTAACCCCTTGGGTACGGATTTATTTGAGAAAATATTTGCATGTGGAACGGATATAATTTTTGGTTGCTTGGAGTAGTATGTAAAAGCAGTACATTTTACGTAAGAATTTATTTATTTCTAAAATATTGGTGACATATGTAGTATTAAGATGCCTTCAAGTAATTAGAATTGCAAAACAAAAATTAATTAATAACAACAAAATAAAACTAAATGAAATAAATTCAAGCTATAACAAAAAACCAATTACTAATAATTATGCAGAGTGTGATATTTTTCAAAGCAAGTAGGTAAATGCAGTGCTACTTTGCATTGTTTGCACTGCCACGTAGTCTCTTTCCTAATATTATGCTTATAACAAACACGGCACCTTTTTCCAGGGTGTTGCTTGGACTTAGTTGACGGAATGTTCTCAGGAAAGTGCGCCCAATTTTTCGCTGCCAAACGAAATGGTGTATCGCTACTTGACGGACGTCCACGACGTTTATAATTTGGCAATGACAATTGCTCCAGCAATTCTTCGGCAATAGCTAAACGAAAGGAAGTAATGCCTGCCTTGGTTGTGCAGTTGATTTTAGAATATAAAACATGAGCATTATAAAAGGCCATATCTATTAGATAAAAAAACATTTTCTTATAACCCTTTACACATTTTCTCATAACTGGGAAGCACGCTAGCAATTGGTCTTGTTTATCAACGCCTCCCATACCTTTATTATACTCAAGCACAGATGCCGGTTTTATAATATTTTCGCTATCGCCAACTTTATTTTTTCTCCTTTTGCCTGTGTTTATCAAATCAGCATTTGAATGTTTCGTGCTAAGTATGTGAACGTCTTTTTTATCTCTCCATTTCAAAGCCAATAAACCGTGACTGGATAAAGTTTTGACTTCTCCTTTTTTCAACTTCATTGAAGAAAACACCTTTGGCATATTCTTCCTGTTTTTCCGAACAGTTCCAATAGCATTCGTATCATTTTTTAGTAAGGTCAGAAATAAATGTGGTGATGAATAAAAATTATCCATATACAACGTGTAACCTTTTTTTAAAATAGGCTGTGCCACTTCCATGACTACACTCTCAGTAGCAGGTATATCACTTCCCTGGATTTTATCCTTGCCAACATAAATTTTGAAACGAATACAATAACCTGATGTAGATTCGCAAAGTTTATAAAATTTTATGCCAAAACGAGCTCTTTTGGAGGCAATAAATTGAATAAAACTCAATCGACCTTTGAATTTCAAAAACAAGTGAATGACGTCTCTCAGACGTCAAATGTACCCAGGAGTTTAATTTTTGGTTTGACGTCTTAGACACGTCATCCGCTCCTAGGGGAAAAAAGTGAATGACGTGTCTCAGACGTCAAATGTACCCAAAGGGTTAATATTTTTTTTTTGTAATTTTTTGAAATATTTTAGTAAAAAACAAACTAAAATAAATACTAACGAAATAAATAAACATGATATTATTAATTGTAAAGCGCATATAATTATTACAAAATAAATAAATGTAGGATTACTTTTGAACCCAAGAACTCTACGTCACTCTGCTCGCATGCCGCAACTGACTCGCCCGCCGAACATTCACGCTTTTTAATATCCGTCCATCCTTTGCATTCGTCTCGCTTGCACTCTGTCTCTCGAATCCATGGGTTAAGCTGCGTCGGCACGGGTCGGCATTTGCCGATCGGCACAGCGTTCGGCACAAGGCGGCAAAAGGCGGCACAAAGCGGCACGGCTTTACACTCATACAGACATTTATACTTTCCTATCGCTCAGGTCTAACACTCTTCATTCACGCCGCCTTCAGTAACTCGAGTTTCACAAACATACCGACGCCGGTCTGTCGCAACACCCAGTCGCTCGCACGCACGCACACCGGACCACTCACCTCACATAAATAATACTCACCAATTATAGTCGCACTATTTGTTAGTTAACTTTAACTTGTCACAATATCACAACAATGTAACTTACAATTAGAGCCAGTATTGCCGCTGCCGTTCCAGGCTTTGGCCTTGCGATCGACCAATTGCACAAGTGGCAGTTGCCCGCAGCAATGCTCGTAGTGCTCACGTGTTTCGGAACGGCAATTCAGTGGCACCACATGAACAGTAGCAGTGCGCTAATGCACATACCTCAATGCAAGTGAGAGAGTATGCGGGAACCGAGCCAACGTCCAGTACGTTGTTCAAAGAAAAATTAAGCGTTATGAGTGGAATACATAAATCAATTTTTCTAAATCTTCTCTTCTTTCTTTTATGCTTTCACTGCCCCCTTACAGTTATTCATCGCCCCCCAAATGCACCTGTGGCCATCACCGCCCCCCTGGATCGCTGCAGCGCCCACCAGGGGGCGCTAGCGCCTACTTTGGGAATCACTGGTTTAGACATTCATATGTTTCAAAACATCGATTGCAGCCGCAGGCATTTTATAATATAAAAATTAAAGGCAATTAGTCAACTAACCCCATTAGTCAACTAGCCCCGGTCTCCCCTACTGTGAAAAATGTTGTAAAGCTGCGTCCCCACTGGGTCGGCACGGCTCGGCATTTGCCGATCGGCACAGCGTTCGGCAAAAGGCGGCACAAGGCGGCACGGCCGTGCCACTGCTATGCACCGCGGCAAAGCCATTTCTTTCTCATTCAGTCAGTATGTGAAACGCCAAACGCAACGAACCAAAAAATGTACAGTGACGACGAAGTAATAACTGGTGCTGCTGCAGTTATAGTAATAGCAAATGCAAAAAAAATGCCTAAAAAACGAAGATTTTGGATGCGTCCGAGTTTACGTAGCAGAAGAATATATAATGCCAGTGATATGATGAAAGATTTAATTTTGGACGACGAAAACGCAATCAATCTGGAATACAGGTGTAACGGTGGCTTTAAAAATTTTTTCCGCATGTCCTCTACTGAATTTGAACAATTGCTAAATTTAATCGGGCCAAAAATTGCTGCGAAGGACACAAATTTTAGGGAAGCAATCCCTGCAAAAGTGCGTCTTGGTGTGACATTACGATTTTTGGCAACAGGGGATTCATATCACTCCCTTATGTACTTATTTAACATTTCAAAACAAACAATTTCAAAAATCATTCCAAAAGTATGTGAAGCTCTCATTGATGTACTTCAAGATTATATAAAAGTAAGTATTGCTGGATCACGTTAGTTATATTATTAAATAATTAATCCTATTTTTTATATTAGATTTATTACTATTATTTACAATACAATACATAATTTATTTTACTAGATTCTATCCTATATTTATGAAATGTCAAAATTATGTTCTATATTTTGTGCACGTGTATGAGTGGAGGTGTATGCGGGTGTATGAATGGAGGTGTATGTGGGTGTATGAGTGGAGGTGTATGCGGGTGTATGAATGGAGGTGTATGTGGGTGTATGAGTGGAGGTGTATGTGGGTGTATGAATGGAGGTGTATGGGGGTGTATGAGTGGAGGTGTACAATGTAGGAGTAAGTGATGGAGACGGCACTTGTATGTTTACTGTGGATTGAGGGCTATTTGATGATTGTGTTGTAAAAGGAAATGTACTACTAGAAATAGGGGATGTGTAATTATGTGTGTATGGGTTAGGGTTAGGGTTATTAAAGGATGGAAAATTATTATATTTTCCCATTTCCGCTTCAAATAATGTAGTATTGATTAAATGTTGAACTATTGCTCTGGATTGTGGAGTCTGTAGTTTCCTAATTTTTATGGCAACTTGTTCGCCATAAAGGTCGTATTCGTCTTTTATCTTCTTGTTAGAATACATGTGTTTTAATATTTTGTACGCTTCTTTGGCATCACCATCATTTTTCCTCTTCCTCGATGGTATATTTTTCGGTGACACAAATTTTTGACTCTCTGTATTAATGAAATCCGAAGAGTCTTCCTCAACTTCAATTTCATTTTCATCGGAGTCTTCCTCCGAACATTCCAATGCGCTGTTAACCTGCAAATAAGTTAATGTTTGGCAATTAATTTTTTTAGATGCCTCAGAATGAGCAAGAGTGGAATCTTGTAGCAAAAGATTTCAACACCAAATGGAATTTCCCTAATTGTGTAGGAGCAATGGACGGAAAACATATATCCATACAGACACCACTAAATAGCGGCACAGAATTTTTTAACTACAAAGGATTCTTTAGTATAGTGCTTTTCGCAGTGGTTGACGCCAATTACAATTTTATTTATTGCGATGTGGGATGTCAGGGACGAATTTCTGACGGCGGAGTATTAAAAAATACATCATTTAATTCATTACTGACCGATTTAAAAATGAAACTGCCTGCCGACTGTGTTCTCCCAGGAAGAACACGAAAAACACCGTTTGTATTCGTAGGAGATGATGCTTTTCCGCTGAACCAAAGTATAATGAAACCATATCCAGGAGTTCAAGCAAAATATTCAAAAACCCGGATTTTTAATTATCGTTTGAGTAGGGCACGGAGAATTTCGGAAAACGTTTTCGGCATACTGTCATCCGTATTCAGAGTTTTTCGAAAGCCGATAATGTTGCAACCAAATACAGCAACTAAAGTTACATTAGCATCAGTTTATTTACATAATTTTCTTAGAAAAAGTGGATCAAAAAATATTTATAATCCTCCAGGAACATTTGACAGCGAATGTTCCGAGACTGGAAATGTCATTGCCGCTGCTTGGAGGGCAGAATCACAAGGATCAACATTGACAAATTTCACACAAATAGGACGCAAAAGTTCAGCGGAAGCGCAGGAAGTGAGAGAGGAGTTTAAAGAATACTTCTCATCGGCAGAAGGAGCTGTACCGTGGCAGTACGAAAAGTCATAATTTCTCGATATTTGTGCCATAACAATAAAATGATAATGGAATGTCAATATAAAGAATGTATTTTTATTACGTACCTTATTCTCCGTATCAACTGTCCTTCTTGCTTTATTCTTGTCTTTTAAAAATGACAAGCTTTTATAGGCATACCATTTACTTTTAAAAATGTCATCTGCGCCAGTGCCTGACTTCATGCTCTCTTTCTCTTTCTTCATTTCCCTCGCAAAATGACTAAGTAAATTTTTTATTTTTCTTTCTATTTTTTCTTTTGCCATGCCAAAAGACACTGCAATTTCTAGTATCGCATCATGCCGCTTGTTTCTATCCTTGTAATTGTTGTTTTGACAGTCCCATAAGTTAGGGCGTTCACGGTACATTTCTATGAGTTGCAGGACATTTTCATTTGTCCAGTCGTTTTTCATTTTCAGAAATGTACTATACAAATATAAAATTAATACAAATATAAATTTACTATACAATTCAATATACAAATTTACTTACTGAAGCACGTTTAAATAATGCACAATGATTGAAGCACACTGTCACTTTTCTAAACGATTAAAGCACACTGCCACTTTTCTAAACGATTTGTCACAAGCTGATTCTTTATACGATGCGTTCGATTTAACGTTTTGACAAACTGTGTTCGATGTTTCCGGGGCCCGTTTCTTCCTCAGCTCGGACACCCACCGATACGCGATTTTGGGGGTGTCAACCGATTTTGATATTAACCCTTTGCGCTCGAGGCGCTTTTCTGTCGTGTGAACCAGCAACTCGAGAGTAATCAGCCGCTCCCGCTTATTTCATGAGTTCGTTATTGTTAACTTAAAATAATTTTAGACACAATAAAACACTTTAAACTCTTATAATATTTTAACATTATACATATTTTTTTAACTTAATGAAAGACATTTATTAAAAATTACGTTCTATAATTTTGCTTCTTATGATATTTTATAAAACAATCTCCAATGCACATTCTTGGCTTGTCGGGGCATGTGTCACAGTAGTACACAGTTTGTCGCCTTTGGCCGGACGTTCTTTGGGAACAAAACTTGCAATCCTTTTTTTGTCCCATCAAAATAACATGCAGCTTCCCATTTAGTCGGATCACTTCAGAAGTGCTCTGTGACGTAGAAGCTGTGCTGGATTGTTTTTGTCGAAAGTCTCCTCTCAGTTGATCAACTAAAGTTTTCAAATATTGAAGGTGACTAAGCGGCCGTTCGTTTCTCTGCTTCTTTACTGATTTATAAAGAATATATGAATTGATGGAGCAGATCTCCAAACCCCAAAAAAATAGTTTTCGCCACCATTTTACGGATTTTCTTAAAAAACAATATGTCGAAGCCAGTTGGTCAGCTCGATCAACACCGCCCATAAATTTGATGTAATTTATAATAACATTGGGCTTTTTTATAACGACTTCAGTACCGCCTCGTAGAGTCCTTCTTACGGGAGTTATTCCCGCATTATTCCAAGTCGTCAAAGCTGTCACAATCCTCTTGTCCTTCCACGCAAGAACCAAAGTATTACCTTTGCGATATGCATATGTGGATCGATTCCCAAATTTTGGCTTTCGTATTTCACATGGCAGGTGCTTTCTATTTGTCATGATCGTCCCAGTTAGGTGGCACTTTTGTTTGCGTAATTCTTCCGCCAATATGTAACTTGTATAATAACGGTCCGTGAACATGTGGTGCCCCTGAGCACCGGGAATTTTATCCAGTATCATTTTGTATAGATGCAGCGGTATTCTGGTTGATACCGGTAGATCGGGTCTTATCAAAGTCTCTGTTGTTAGAGATCCATAATACGGCAGAATACCACAAATGAAGCCGGTATTTGAATCTGCGAGCGTATAAACCCGAATACCCCATTTCGTAGGTTTCATTGGACTGTACGTAATGAATGATATTCGGCCTTTGAATTTGACAGTCGACTCATCCACACAAATCTGCTCTCCGGGTACAAAATAATTCAAAAACCTTTCTTTTATATACTCGAGGAAACCAGATACTAACTGCAAACGGGTTCTAGGGTTTGTGTTTTGTGAGGGTATTGTCTTGAGGTGAAGTCTCCAAAATATTTGACAAAATCGGTCTCTCGTAAACGTGTCTGAGTAAAACGGAATATAACTAGTATCATTTTTCGACCAGTATTCTTGTATGTTGGCCAACGGCATTGTCCCCATATTTATGATTACTCCAATAAACGCCCAGAATTCGGTAACTGTTACATCGTACCATGATCGCCATATAGAACGGGATGATAATGTCTTCCCTTCCACCTTCCTTGCAGCGTAATTGTTAGTTTCCCGCACTATGTCAGTAACTAATTCCTCGGTGAAAAATAATTTGAAAAAATCTATTGGTTCTTTTATGTGTGCAAATACGTGCGGTCCTACTTGCCTTTCACCGGATACAAACGGTATTCTTGTGGGGATTTCTTCGGATTCTGTGCACAGTGTCCATTCTGAAGGTTCGGTCTCTTCTGTACAATCACTTTGGCTTCCAGATTCACTATCGATCAATCGGATTTTTCGTCTTCTTACTCCTCTAACGTCGTCGCTATCTTCATCACTTCTGTCTTCGTTCTCATGGGCAAGCTGTCTATGTAGTGATGTAATTTCATTCGTTATTGCCGAAAAATTGAACTCATCTTCACTAGAAGTAATTTCTTCGTCGTGTTCCATACTTATTGGGCTCAGTAACTTTGAAAGAAATATTGCGATCGGCAAAAAGGCTGAGTTCGAACTGATGTCGAAGACAGAGTCCTACCCGCGGTCGCAAGTACAGGGTGATTTTCTCGCCATAGGAGATGAAAGTAGTGCCGCAGACTAAACGTCGCGGCGATAAGCCATTCACGCATAGGCTGGGACTTATACAGGGTGTCCCAAAGATGTTGCGGGTCCTTAAAGGGGGTGATTCGGGGGATGATTGCAAACATCTTTTTCCTTTGTGAAAATGCTCTCCGGGGTTTCGTTAACGAGATATTAACAAAAAGCACCGACCAATCAGATCGCGCGCTTTCCGCCCGAGCTCCCCAGGCTACGCGCCGTGCTAGCGTGGCTACGCGCCGTGCTAGCGTGGCTACGCGCCGTGCTAGCGTGGCTACGCGCCGCGCTGCGACTTGTGAACAAGCAACTCGGCATGCAACGAGGAAAATTGCGTAGAATGGCAAATGAAAAAGGCGTAGCAAATAAAATCGAACACGTTGTCATGGTTTGTTTGTTATTTAAAGTGAATGATGAATAAAGGATAAATAGATGAAAATCACGTGTAACGTAAAAAGACGAATACACATTTTTTTTAGAGGATTCGAAAATAATAGTTATTTGAAGTGGGAGGATATGGAATACGTAAAATTCCTTGTGTCAATAACGTATCCACGAAAAGGAAATTAACGAAAAGTGATCGTAGTTCGTTATTGTGATATAAATCCGTAATTTAATAACGACCAGCACTGTTGCTGATAACGAATAAGTCTGTTTAAAAAGCCCGGATAAATATTTTCGTACGAGAATTTTAAGAATTATTGCCGGAAACAAGCCATAGCTTGCGTTAAATTTAAAAATGAATGATTACCAATAAACTGACTAAAACTCACCCTTGTCGAAAATGCACCTGTAACTTGAAAACTTGTGTCACTGGGTCACTGAACCGATCCTGGTCATCGATGGACGAGCCCAGTGCACAGCTGATCCCAGGTATACGACACTACCCAAAGTTAAGGGTCGCAATGTCAGGTGCGTCCAGGTCAACGTATCGAATATTCACTTCACTGCACGGCTACTAACACTGATCACTTTATTTTTTTGTCGTGAAACGTATTGTTCTTACGTTTTAAAAATTGGTGGCCCCGAAAGGGGCCGATTGTTATTAATGAAAGTATTGCTCCACATGACGGCCGTCATTATCCACACATGCTTGAGCGCGGAGAATTAATTGTCTTTGGACGCCCTATAATGTTTGCGGCGTTATTTTTTCCACCGCTGCGTGGATAAGCGCAATTGCTTCTTGAGGGGTGTCCACCGGTTGACGGTACACTTCATTCTGAAATGATTGTTGTACAACAAATACAAAACGTAAGTAAAAAAAAAATTATCTACCATAGGAATAAGTAAAGAGCAACAGCAACAATCAAATTACCTTCAGGTAGCCCCAGAAAAAAAAATCCAGCGGATTCATATCCGGTGACCGTGGGGGCCACGCAACGTGGGCCTCTCGCCCGCCGCGGCCGATCCACCTGTCCTGAAAGGTTTCACCTAAATAAGCGCGGACATCCATGGCGAAGTGTGGCTCAGCTCCGTCATGCTGGTAGTACATGTTCTGTCGGATCTCATATGGAATATCGTCCATAAGATCCGGCAGAACATGTTCCAAGAAACATTTATACGCTGGGCCGTCCAGTCTGTCTGGCAGAATGTACGGCCCCAACGATAAATTCACCACAAATGCCGGCCCATAGGTTGATCGACCAACGGACTTGTGCTCCACGTGGACGAAGCGCTAAGGGATTTTCATCGCTCCACACATGCATATTGTGGGAATTGAAGCAACCTTCCCTGGTGAAAATTGCTTCATCCGTCCACAATATGCATGTGGTGAACGATGGATTCCTTAGCGCTTCTCCCAACAGCCACCTGGAATATTGAACCCGCTTTACATAATCTCCGGCGTGCAACTGTTGCACCCGTACATATTTGTACGGATGCAACTTCCGATCCCTGAAGATGCGATGTATCGTCGTCTTGCTGACACTAGAACAAAATGCAAAAACATACACTATTAGATAACATTTTTTTTCTTAATTAATAATTGCTGCAGTTATCTTGAACTGTGACTTACTTTAGGCGACGGTTCAAAATGCGCACACTAATTGTTGGGTCAGCTTCAACGGCGTCGAGGATTCTCCCGATGGTGCCCGGATTTCGCGCTGCTGCGAGTCTGCCCACCTCGCTGCCTCGCGGCATCATGGACCCCGTTGAATACAATCTCGACGCTAAGCGACGAAATGTATCCTCGCTTGGCGTTTGAATATTAGGGAATTCTAACGCAAATGCTCGCACAGCAGCACTTGCGTTCCCGTTGTTCCGGGCGTACACCCAGAACATCCTATAGTACTCTTGAGCCGTGTACATTTCTACGACGGGTTTGCTAGCTGACTGACAGGATTTTTTTCAAGCAACTTCCACTACCCCGAAATAGCTTCTCTCGTTCCATTATGAGTTAACTCCCACCAGGACAAAATTTAGAGAAAAAGATACCAGCATTTGCTGAAAAAACACGTGGCCTGCAGAAGTGCAACGAAAACTTTCACAAAAGCCCGCGTTCTGTCCTTCT